>NW_027526460.1:108788742-108823106 GCF_048455015.1 Haemaphysalis longicornis | reverse complement strand
GCCACCTGACCGGTTTTGGACCGGCCCGACCGGTTTTTTAGACAGGGTGCCGGTTGCCGGTTTGTACCTAAAACCGGCCGACATTGGCCTGTTTTTTGGCTATCGTGCCGGGGTTATTTATTTTTGGCCTTTTCTAAGCGTAAATACATGTACTACAACAGCCAATATGTGTCGACAAGCTGTGCAAAGAGACGCGAACAGAGGAAATGCGCGGCCGAGCATGATTCCCGAGATGGAAGGGGACCAAAGGGAGGAACAGCACAACGGAATGCCGCCAGCAAGTGCGGGTACTCTTCAGTGCAGCACATTCAGAGCAATAGCCAAAACCTCACTCGCCTTCAGTGCAAACGTTATGTTGCTTTCTCTGTAGGGAAAAGCTACAAGAAATGGCATTGCATGTCAACAAAAAAATGTGGCGTCTTTTTTTCAACACAAATTCAACCTTCTACTTCTCTCTCTCTCTCTATCCCCCCCCCTTCCCCCCAATCTGAATTGCCGTTTTTTCTTCGGGGAAAGGTGGCAACCCTAGTACAAACGCAGCAGCCGGGCGTGTCTGGCAGTTTCATAAATCAACGAGGCCGCATATTACTGACTAATGTAGCTACATATGCGTATTTTTCTGTATTCTGTAGTCAAGTTATCCCAGTCGAAGGAACCTGACCAAAGGATTGGAGCTCAAAATTCCAAATTCAGCGCTCTTTCTTTCACTTTTGCGCGCAGGATAATGTACGCTTAGGCCTATTCCTTGCCGCAGTGTTGAGGGTCAGTGCTTCAAATCTAAATAAATGTGTGAAATGCAATTGTGTCGGTGATCGTTGGTTCTGAAAAGGGAAAAAAGAAGGAGGTAGAGAAAGGGGGAAAAGAAGCGTTGCTTTGACTTTTGTGTGTGTGCGTAACATTAAATGTCGATGCAAGGTGTAAAAACTGGCCGCGTATTTGCTCCTTTCTTTGCAAATGTCGACGTACGATGATAGTCGACTGGCGCCCTCGCCATCTAAACACCTCTCTTCTCTTTCCCGCTCACCTCTCATGCTGTTCCTCTCCCGTCTCGTTCGTCCCAAGATAACACGCTAGAGATTTTCTCAAGTCAATTTAAATTTACCGCGTTCTACTGCTCCACGTCGGGTTCCTCGATGCCAGCGCTGCCGTACGGCGGAGACGCGCGTGAATCGAGGCACCCTACTACAGCGTTTATAGAACCACGTTGCCTTACTCCAGGAGCGTTTCATGCGGGGCGTAGAACCTGTCTATTGGAACCTTTTCGTTGGGGTTACCGTTTGATTTCTTACATACCCGCCGCGCTGGCTCAGTGGCTAAGGCGTTGCGCTGCTGAGCACGAGGGCACGGGTTCGATTCCCGGCCGTGGCGGCCGCTTTTCTGATGGAGGCGAAAAGTGAAAACGCCCGTGTGTACGAGATTTCGGCACACATTAAAGATCCCCAGGTGGACAAAATTAATCCGGAGCCCACCACTACTGCGCGCCTGATCGCCTGTGTTGCGTCGGCGCGTTAAACCCTACAATCAATCAATCAATCAATCAATCAATCAATCAATCAATTGATTTCTTAAATGCCGCCAGGAGTGCGGGCAACAGCAGGCGACGGTTTTCTGCAGTTGATGTAGTATTTTATGTACTATCGCAAAATTCAAGCATCCGCATTTTTTTTAATGAAGGAACGCTGCAAATAGCACTTATGTATTGATTTTATGCCTTATATTTGCATAATGTCTTGTTCTTGTTCAACAATGTTGACAAGTATGAACACTAAAACCGAACTTGGACGTTTAGATTTGGCTGCGGGTACATAAGACTATTGCGCAGTTTTTGCTTCACTTTGGCCGGGTGGCCGAATCGATTCACAGACAGACAGACAGACAGACAGACAGACAGACAGGCCGAAATTTCTGCGTTTAAGAAGCCCAAGAAAGGCTATCGTCTTAAAAAAACTGATTTTTGTTTACTCATGCATGACGTGCAAACAAACGGACGGGCTGATCACGCCGGAGATACGATTACGTACCACATACTCCTAAGTGAGCAAATCAGGCTACGATACGTTTGTATTTTACCGCAAAGAGCCGGCAAAGATGCACTGCACTGTCAACTGCCTGCCGGAAACTTGGAACGAGTTCTGGAATTGCATAAAGGGGCCCCAGATGCCGTCTGTGAGATATCATCTCTCCTTCCTGCATATGCAAACCATCCTTAATTGAGTGCACCAAACTATTACCTCACAGATACCCGTGCCCCGACCTTTTGACACAAGAATGAACTTCTGGAAACCGTCTCACATTGAGAGTCTACGAAAACCTTAACCTCTTCGCCTTAATCAGAATCGTCGTACACAATTGATTGCCGCAGCTCACAATGAGATTAGGGTCACATAATCCGCAGAAATTTCGGCTCTGGCACGAAAGGGTTTAAATGTGCCACAACGTCCACGGTAAAGGCCTTCACGACAGTTAATCCAAAAAATGTTTCACCCGCACAACGATAGATCACGGCCGCATTCAGTATGAAACCGGGCGCGATATAATACGAGCGGGGGCCGGAAGGTCGCCTTTCAATCAAACGCTTTCGCAAGACCGATGGGCGCGCTCAACCCGGGACCCGCGTCCGCTACCACACCGCAGACTGGGCATCTACTCGTATGCCCAGCACGACTGCATTATAAAACGGGGCGTGCTGCAAGTAGTTACCGAGCGACCGAGTCGCACTCGGAAAGCAGGAAGCCCTTTGTTTTGGGCGCCCGTATTGGGCGGTGATCGATCGGGAACGCCGTGTTTGTAAATAAGCAGCGGCTCCGCGTGATCTACTTTAAAGGGCCGAAAATGTGTCGGCGCACAGCGCGGAGAGGCCCAGCGGGGTTGTCGACAAACTTTTCACGCGAAGTTACCTTTTTCGTACGCCCACCACATTACGGATTCTTAACCTGGACCAGTAGCAGGTGGTTATGTCGAGTGACGAAGGACTGGTAGCGTGGTAAACATCCGTACAACGAAATGGCTTTACACGGAACCTTGCTTTGTTCGAAGTCTTCATGGTGCAGAGTATCAGTACACTGTCCATTTCAGTACTCATGTCTATTGTTAACGAAGTATCGCCTATAGCGAAGCGAGCATCGCTTATGGCGAAGTCAGCATCACTTATACCAAAGTATCGCTTATAACAAAACCGAATGCTTCGTTAAAAATGATTTTATTGCATATTTATAGCTTTGTCAGCGTGGCTAGATGCGCGCTGTATTGGGACACAGGAGGCTGCGCATGCGCACCTGTCTGAGGGGAACGGCTGTCTAGTACTGCATGGTGTGGTTAATTTGAGGGAGAAAGAGCGCACCGACCAAGTAGCGAAAAAGAAAAACTTAAAAGACGTTTCGGCTCCCGCACGGGAGCCTTGTTCACAATCACGAACGTGCGGGAGCCGAAACGTCTTTTAAGTTTTTCTTTTTCGCTACTTGGTCGGTGCGCTCTTTCTCTCTCAAATGTACCCTCCCGACCAGACGGTTGTCCGTCAAACCCTTGACTCCATGGTGTGGTTAAATCACCTGGCATCGTTACAACGGTCACGGTACACATTCAGGTATACAGCTATAGCAACTTAATAACGATAACAAATAGAGATATTTGTAACGGAAGGCCAGCAGAATGGAAGACGGACGTTTATTTAAGTGAACGGCAGCAACATTGTTTCTCTTTAGGCAGAGACCGATAAAGCTTTCGAAACAGCTTGGCAGCTCACAGTAGCCGATCACTGTCTGAGTATTATCTGCTCTTCGAATCCCGTGTGGCGCCACTTATGTAACCTTTATCTTCGGGCGTAGATGTTGCTATCGCAGCAATATCGCTACGACGCATGCTTAGCTGCTGTTATTTTGTCTGGAGTGGTATAAATATAGACAGAGATGCCAAGTCGCGGGTACAAAGAGTAAAGTTAATCATTTCCTCAGAGAACGGAAAACCGGCCAAAAACGAGGCAAAACATTCGCGACGCTGAGGGGAAACCCTCGGGTCGTCACGCCCATTCGCTCGCAAAGCAGCCAGCAGCCTTGTGGCGAGCTAACGGGTTCGCTAAAAAGGAATCGAAATAGCCTCTCTATCACCAGCGTGTATCGACAGCGGCGGCGGTTCGCCACTGTTTTTCCCCCTCGCCGCCGCTATTAACAAAGTCAAAATTGTTGCTCTTGTTTTCGCCGGGCGGCGGGAAGTTTAATTGCTGCCGGCCGCACACCCGTTTAGCCGTAGGCGGTGCGGAGCCCAAGTAAAAGCCCGCAAACGGGCTCGCGCGACTCGACCGTTCGGAACGGGCCCCCGAGCGGGTACGCGAGCAAGCAGCACTTCGCGCCACGATCAAGTCGTCGCCGATCCGTGCGCACGTGTGTAGCTACGACGCCCCGTTGAGCCATGCAGACATGGAGGGGAGAACGCCGCATATATGTATAAAAATATATATATACACACACGCACGCCACTACGCGGAGTTGACCGAGTGCCCGTAATCGGCTCAGTCATCTGAGAAAGTGGCCCGATAAGATCGCGGATGCCGATAGCTCGTTAGTGGTGCCAAGGTGGCCGCTTTTTGGGAGGGCCGCCGCTTCTCGCGTGCGCCCGGCCGCGACTCAATTGGAAGCCCGCGGGGCTCCACGAAGCCTTGCATACTATATCGGCTACCCCCCTCTTTCTCTCGTTTTTACCGTTAGGTTGCAGCAGGCATCACTCTGTGTCCGTGGTTTGGCGGAGGGACCTCGAGACACACGCTGGCGTTGCCGGCGAGGATACGACTGACGGCCTCGGAAACGGAAGCGAAAGGGAAAAGCAGCGGAGTCAGTACTGGCTCTTGCGGCACACGCTGTGCACGCGTGCGCATTTGTGTGTTACGATGTCTGTAGCCCCGGCGCTCGTCCCTTCTTGTGGGCAGAGAGGGTGCGTACGGATCGCACAAAACGATTGGGCGGGCACACATGCGTGGCGGATAAGCTCGTGCGTGCGAGGCCGATCGCTGAAACCTTCGCTCTCCTCACGTTTCAGGCGGGGTCCTTGCTTGCTTTCATTGTGTTCTTTTGTGGCAGAGGCATCACAGCATTACTTGGCGATGATCTGTGGATTGCGCTACACCATTTCTGAGGATAGGGATAAAGCAATCCTGTCGTTTACCCTAACATTTCACTCATCTCCTACTCAAACTTCATGAAGTGCATACTGCAGATACATTTTTTAGGCGGATCCAAACGTTTTTTTTTTCCTTGGCGCAAGTCGTATGACGTATCCGTATGAAATGGCAAACCATGTGCTTCAAGTTACCAGGAGTGACTTCTTCAGCTCTGGCAGATTGAACGATTCTGTATCTGGTTAAGCATTATCAGATATTTCAATTGATTGATTGATTGATTGATTGATTGATTGATTGATTGATTGATTGTAGGGTTCAACGCGCCGACGCAACGCAGGCGATGAGGCGCGCCGTAGTGAAGGGCTCCGGATTAATTTTGACCACCTGGGGATCGTTAACGTGCGCCGAAATCTCGTACACACGGGCGTTTTTGCTTTTCGCCTCCATCAGAAAAGCGGCCGCCGCGACCGGGAATCGAGCCCGCAACCTCGTGCTCAGCAGCGCAACGCCTTAGCCACTGAGCCGCCGCGGCGGGTCATTATCAGATATTTCAGCGCGTTATTCTCAACCCTCGAGCCTCGCCACACGTGGAGAGGATAGATAGATAGATAGATAGATAGATAGATAGATAGATAGATAGATAGATAGATAGATAGATAGATAGATAGATAGATAGAGAGAGAGAGAGAGAGAGAGAGAGAGAGAGAGAGAGAGAGAGAGAGAGAGAGAGAGTATAAAAGTATAAATAAAAGTATAAACTTTTATTTGGACCAAGTAGAGACGTTGCGGCGCCTGCCTGCCCATTGAGGGGCCTTCAAGTTGAGGTAGCCCTCGGCTTCACTGGCGGTCCCGGTTCTCGCCACCAGCCGACGCTTAGGTGCAAGGACGGAGCTGGTCAGCTGGCCCGCCCACTGCTCGTATGAGTCGTATATGGGTTGGATGGGTATTACGGTATGGGATATGGGGTGTGTTGGCACTCCCATACCATGTGGTCGAGAGTGCAGGGCATGGGGAGAATTTTGAGGTGTGGGGTAAAGGAAGGTGCCATGATCATAAAGAGGGCTTACATCTAGAAGTGCGGTGTTCCACGGCAGAAGAACGCTGCCCTGAAGCCGTTACTAAATGACGTCATCGCTACCCGACTTTGTACACTTGGAGCATAATCGCTAAAATGACGCCACATCTAAGTCCATAAGAAAAAAGAATGCTGGTTGGGCAATAGATAGTTACCGCCGGTGTACTGTTTCGTCGTTCTTTGTCCTTCTCAGTGCCCTCAGATGAATGTGGCGGTCTTGTAATCCGATCATCTTTCGCCCGGAGCTTTCCGTTTCCGTTAGATATCAATCGAACGATTACGAATACGTTCTCCGCAAAAGTATACCAGTCTGTAATAAAGCTCGAACGCCCTTGGACCTTCGGCGCAAGTGATGTCCTCGGAGTCATGTCCGGAACTCGCACGTCAAGACCGTACGACCCTGCCCGCTATCAGTGCTCGCAAGATCGTAGGCGATCTTTGACAGATTAAGATCTGTCCGTGACGACAGGCACTATCGCGCAAGGCTGTCCGGATGGAGAACCGCTACGAAATGCATGTTACATTCGAACGGGCCTGCACCTGATGGAAACCTTGCGCGCATCCGGTTTTTGGTGTTGACGTCCGGCGCCTTGGAAAATTGTCGGCGGCCGTGATTTTAAGTGCCACACTTTGAAGAACCGTGCGCAGGGGGGAACCACATGACCTCACTAGCTTCGAGTTCACCTCAACCTCCAGTCAGTTTTTCACGCCGTAACTTCATACTGACGTTGAGGACCACTCCCGCAATCTAACTTCAAACTCTACCTCATCTTTACCTCATGCGCATAAGTGAATTGTATTGGATAATCTGAAGTTCATTAGACACTTTCCTAAATTACTCAGTGCACTTCACACGTGGATAGGAAAATATTATTTACCCAGAATTAGCTCAAAATTTTCGATTCAGTGTTGATTTTAAGCTACAAAATATAATATTCAGCTCTTTGAGGAAGCCTTCACCCCCCCCCCCCCCCCCCAAAAAAAAAAACAACAAATAAATGCAGAAGAAAGCTGTTAGAGTTCAATTGGTTCATCTTAAACGAAAAAACAAAACTTCTTCGGGAATCCAAGTCGCGCTTACGTGCTTTGAAGGCGAACGCCTGGCGATTTTATAAGACTTTTTTACTGCTACTTTTGGATTGCGTCTCTTTTTTCTATTTCCTTTCTTCGCCTTTACAAAAGATACAGCTCACCCCGACCGGAAACCGAACCATATAACACCCTGCTGATCCAAATAACGAACCCAGCGTGAAAGGGGCTCTCATGAAGCAAGCGGCTGTTCACGATAGAGTCGGGCAAATCAGAAAAAAACAACACACGGTATACCTTAAGGACTCGTCGTTGTTCCATGCTTGTTTAAAACAAAAGGGGGGGGGGGGGTGCTTGCTCTACGTTCGTGCTCCAACGCGTAGTGCAGCGAGGCGAACGGATTGGCGCCGCTCGAAGCTCGTTCGATGTGCAGCAGTGGGGCTCATTAGTGGCCTCGCGTGGGTCTAACGCCGGCGCCTGGCCGGTGCGGCATCGTGCACGGAAGAACCGGTCCCCACCCCCAAAGCGCGAGTCGCTTGCGCCCGCGCCCAGCAGCCGATTTCAGGGCCCCTACCTGTTGCCCGCATTCTTCTCTTCCTTCCCCGCTCGATCTCGCTTTCTGTTTTTCGTCCGAGTGGTCGATCGTCGTTTATGGTATGGTATGACGCCACTACCGCTTCTCGAGAGTGCATTCGCGTGCACCGAGGACTTACAATGGCGCGCAGCTGAGACCACGCTTCCCGGTAGCGGAGTGAAAAGGCGCGCCCGGCAGGTATACATGCACCGTGTTATATATACATCTATCCGGTGTTAGTGTATAGGCAGGCCTTTCAATGAAGCGTATAATCAGCGAGGAAAGGAAGATAACCGATGTGGGGGTTTGTAAGCGCTGGACCGTGCACCGTAGGCAATGCTTCGGCATGCATATACGGCATGATATATAGCGACTAAGCTATCGGAAGCAATATCAGGCTCACAGCGCTTTCTTCGAGATGTTTGGTTTTATGGGGAAAGGAGGGGAGGGGGGGGGGGCTTTTTTTATTTCGGTTCCGTCGAACAGAGAAAGCATAAATAATTGAACTTAACTTTTACATTCGCGTGGAATTCAGGTTGTTATCTCGCATTGGGGTCTTCCACTTCATAGTCGATCGGTTAAAAAATGTGGAATAATTAAACGTAGAACTAACGCAATTCCAATTACATAACAAGTGAGGAAATGCAGCTGACGAACGTCTTCGACGTTCTGAGAAGACGGCCTTGCTGAAGCGTATGTACAGCTTCTTGCTTGCCAGCCCAATGGAGAGTCACCTAACTTTGTCAATTCAGATGGCTCGTCAATGCCGTGCCAAAACCGACGCTACTCTCCATGTACAGCTTTAAGTGCGCTCCAAATTCTTCACGGCAGCAAGATTCAGACAACGCCTTAACGCAGTTGTATCTATCATGCCCTGGAACCAGCTCTTGCCACGTGCTAGAACCACTAAATAAGGTACGCATAAGAGTAGCCACACTGACGCGCGGCGTCAGCCTTTTTGGTGCCTGAGTCCGGGGTGGCCAGCTTTATGCACCATATTGCTGCCGGAATTGACGGGCTGCATTGGACCGGGCGCCGCTTGGCAACCATGACAGCTGTGGTTACGTTTTGGGGATTTCTGGGACAGCGCGCGGGTGCGAACGGGTAAGGCTCCGTTACGCTAGCGTAAGCCACTAAATAGGCTACGCTTTTACAATGGCTGTAGGTTACGCTCGGCCAGTCGTTCCTTTCCGGCGGGAAGCGAAGCAGGCGTTTTCCACCTTCTGGCCAGTTGAAACAGCCCAATACATAGCAGCACGACATCGCTACTCTGTGTGCGGTTTAAACCTCGCGCTGTACGTGTCGTACTGCCACACTGTTCTCGGAAAATCACGATTTATCGAAGAACGCATGCACGCGGCAACAGAGGCATTACAACGGCAGCGCCCATGGTTCTTCTGAGGTAAACAAATGTCATGGGATGCGGTTCGACCAATGGCCGCTGTCGGCGGCATACAACAATGACAGAAAAGAGTGCTGATACTCTGCAACCTGATCTAATGGCTCTACGTAAAACTAGATCGACCGTTTGAAGAGGCCATGGAGACAAAACAAAAGTGTGCTTCATTAAAAAAGCTGCTTTGTCCCGACAACGCTGATAACAATTTTATCACAAAATTCGAGCAAATAAGTGAGGTACTAAAGAAAACACGAACCAGTGGCGACTTTTCAGCCGCTTTCGGACTATTTTTTTGTGACGTCACAAAATCTTGCTTGTGCGATTGGAGTTCCGTTTGATCGTATCACTCGAATGCTAACGTGCAGTTAACTAACGTATAACTGTGTACTTATTGCTGGGCCATAACATGTCGCACCTGCCCATAACACGTGACAGTGGCGCGAAATTTGAAAGTTTTAAATATTTATTGCGTTGTTTCGATTTAAATGAACGAATAAATGAATGAACTTAATTTGTGGAAGAGGCCTGAGGCCCTGGTTTGGGTCAAAGCTAAAAGGAAATGGTTCAGAAAAAAAGAAACGTTTTCAGTGGGTGGATTGGAGGGTGCGAGCGTTATCAAAGGAGACTTCTTTCGAACTGAACAGAGTTGCATTTTTTCTTCGTGGCCCCTTTCAGACGCGTCAGGGAAGCCTGTAAAGGCACCTTCGTCTTCCTTCTGTGGCGCTTCTCGTCGGAGAAACTAGCCGCGGTGTTGAAGTTTTACAGAGTTTTCGGGCAATCTTGGCAGTCGGCCGTTTCGACCGGCCTCTCGAGGGGTGTCTCAGCTAACTCGTGGTCACGTATCGAGCTGGCCAGCTCTGCGGGGATCCGGGGAGGAAAGTTACACCCAGCCCGTGCGCGCCTGCCTTCCCCCGGGCTGTGGGTCAGACACCGGACGCGCCGACGCGAACGCCCTCTTTCCTCCCCCCACCGCCGCCCCGAGGGGACTGGGCGCTCCAGGCGGCTCTCGACAGGGCACTGCACTGCGACGGCAAAGTGCACTGCAACCGCTTTACTCTGGATCTGGGTAAAAGCGCCGCAGCACATGAAGTCTACGTCCGCGGATATATTTAGGAGCTGAGGAACAAAAAAAAAAAAAAAAAAAAACTACCTCCCCTTCCTAAAGAAAGGTGGGAGAAGCGCGAAAGCTGAAGGCGTGTCCAACCTCCGCTGAAAGTGCGTCCAACCGATCGTCAAACCTTCAAATACCCAAATCGCAAACGAAGAACGATCCAATACGACGATAAACGCATGTACGAATGATTCAAATCTACACCGATACGTTGGTTATGAGGTAAAGGTATACCATTGTATACCATAAAGTCAAGTATAGCATAAAGTCAACCATATCTTCGCCAGAACAAACGCTTATCAAAATTCCCCGCTTCTAGTCAGCATCGCCGAATGGAATTCATTGCCATCCCACATAGCCATCTTGACGCAGACTACATCGTTTCAATCTGCACTCTTAGCCTTCCTTGAAAATGAATATTTATGATATTAATTTTTTTTTACGGTTTCACATCTGTATTTCCGCTGTGCGGCGCTTCTTGTGCCTAAAATGTTTTTTTTTTTTTTCCTTCTTAGTGTTGTAGTTCCTATTGTTCATGTGGTTGATTTATTGAACTGTGTTGCCAAGAACTGATTTTATCTGTGTATAATTTAGTCCCCCCCCCCGCTATGTAATGCCCACGGGCCCTTAGGGTATGTATATAAATAAATAAATAAATAAATAAATAAATAAATAAATAAATAAATAAATAAATAAATAAATAAATAAATAAATAAATAAATAAATAAATAAATAAATAAATAAATAAATAAATACACCTTCTTCATGATCGATGCGTGAATTGTGTTATCTGGAACCGTTTCTTTTTCGCGATTTTCGGCTTTCACGATTGAAAGCCGGTTTCACGCACGCGCCGTGAGTCCAGAGATATTATCACAGCTTTTCTTTCGAGCAACTGGTCTATGGGGAAATGCGTTACTTTTTGACAAAACGCCATCGGTCTCACTAAAACCGCTTTCGCTTTAAAAAAATAGACGAATCGTGTACCACAGCGATTTGAACCAGCGACGCACTGCTCTCTGAACGAGGAATGTTACCAATGTGCGTCGATTCCACTGCTGACTTGGAGTTACAATGACTGCCTATTAGCGTATATCGTTCAAGAATTCTCTTGACTTTTGGCCGGGCGGCTGAATGAAGGGATATATAGACATACAGCCAGATTGAACTTTTCGCGTTTAAGCACCCTAAGGAAGACTATTGTCTTTAAATATATAACAAACATGTTTTGAACCTGCGCGTTCTCGACGTCGAAAGCAGCCGCACATACCCACGCGGCATCCGGGAATACAAACCAGCGTGCTTCCCCACCCAAAAAGAATATGCCACTACACCGAACAAATTACGTCCCCTAGCTGCCCCTTCTGTGGAGCAGACTGTACTCTTTTCAACATGGTTGGGGTATGCCCCTTCCACCCTCTCCCCAAACCGAATCCGTACAACTCTCCCGAGCCCTGGAGGCGCGCCCTGTCCAGCTCTTGCCTGACCGACAAGCTTCCACTGGCGGAGCGGGCTGTAGCGGCTGGCAAAGCATATGGGGTCCAGGACTGAGGACTCCACCTCTTGAAGACGCCATACAAATTTACTACACAATAAAGATGTTTATCCTCCTCCTCCTCCTCCTCGTAGGTGGCGCGTGGCATTGGCTGTGTGTGTGCGGTGGCTATGAGATGAAGCATATCTCCGCAAGGGCGATTAAGAAAGGCGCTATAAATGTCCTTAGAGCTTCCTAAACCGTCTGGCAGCAACCAGGAGTTCAGTAGCTGTCAAAGCCAGCTGCTTCCCTTTTTTCACGCTAGACACTGAATAGGGCTCCGACTTTTCGTATATGCTTCGTTCATTGTAATCTTGTAAGCAGTGGACTGCTGTCGTGAATAAACCGCGCTTCTCCACTAAATATCTTAGCAGGGCCATTCGGTAACAATACTTCACTGTAAGAGACCCATTGGCTTTGACTTATAAGGCTGGCCCGTTGCGTTCAGTGTCACATTTATGAATGATTGATTTGATTGATTGTAGGGTTTAACGCGCCGACGCAACGCAGGCGATGAGGCGCGCCGTAGTGGACGGCTCCGGATGAATTTTGAGCACCTGGGGATCTTTAACGTGCGCCGAAATCTCGTACACACGGGCGTTTTTGCTTTTTCGCCTCCATCAGAAAAGCGGCCGCCGCGGCCAGAAATTGAACCCGCGACCTCGTGCTCAGCAGCCCAACACCTTAGCCACTGAACTACCACGGCGGGTACATTTAGGAATGAACGCTGTGAGTTGGTTTCCAGTGTCCCATGTGCGGCCGGTGATTCTTGCTTAGATTGCGGTGCGTGTGGTGCTCTGCATAGTTTGGACGGCGTTCCTGCAGTGTTCCGTAGCTAACTATTCCAAGCCTCTGTTGACCGTTGCCAATCCTCGAGTACCGTTACAAGCCCCCGTCACACCGGCCAGAAGGCACGCTCGCCAGAGGGAACGCTTGCCAAAGGGCATGCTCGCCAGAGGGTACGCTCGTGTGGGAAAGCTTGCAAAAATGATGACCGTAATAAAAAAACATCGTGTTAAAACGTAAGAAAAAAAAAAGGACGAACAATATGGTAAAAAGAGTGTTTGCTTTTGCGTTTACAAACAAGCAAGGAGAAATTTATCTCCGCGACGACTAAATAATCCAAGTCGACGCGTTTCAATTAACCTTCTAATGGCCAAGCTAATGCATAAAGAAACCGAAGCACTCAACTAAGCTCTACTTCCCACGCCCACCTTGTTAGTGTTTCGTTGCTTCTGTTTTTTGTTTCCTTAATTTCCGCCCATGCGCCAGGATAACGGCCGACTCGCACACGTTTCAGAGCCCACGCGCACTCTCGTACGGGGCTCATTTACAATGACAACGTCCTGCCGGCTTCCCAGGTCTGTACGTCGTGACTTCAGTGTGCGACCTTTTTTTTCTTCTCCTCGGGCCACGTTTTTCTCCGGAAAGAAATCGCACGCCCCAACTCTTATTTGCCGCACATTTCTTCCTATCTAATTCCACCTCGAGGCATGCACGCCGGAGGAGGTCGGTGCGCAACAGCGCGCTGGCGGCGTGCAGCAAGCAACCAACGGCCGTGCAGTGCGAGCAGTAAGCAGTAGCGGGCAAGGCTTTTCGGTTTCCCAACTACGCTTGTGTGCTTCCCACGTGAGCCCCATGAAAAGTTGTCGCCTTTCTTTTTCGTTCGGCTAATTTATTCTTTCTTTCGCGGCCCGACGTGAAACGGAGAAAAAAAAAAAAAAAAAAAAAACAGCAGCGGAGAGAGCGGGGGACCTTGCAGGCTACCGCGGCGGTTCACCCGGCAAGGCAAGCGACGTTTCGGCTACATGCATGCCGGGCACACAGCATGCCCGGTTTGTTTTCGCGCGATGCTGCCTCGGCCGGCATCCGGGCCCGAGGCGATGTTGCAGGCGCCGTCGCCGCCAGTGTGCGACACCACCGTGCGGCTGTGGTGGTGCCACGGCTGCGGCGGTGAGCTGGGCTTCATGGGCAAATCGCGCGCGAACAGATGTCGGCGGCCGCCCTTGCTATGCCGCGCAGCCTTTCAAAGGCTTAACGAGACGAGGTTGTTTGTGGGCAAGCGCAGAGAAGAAACGACGAACACAAGAAAAGCGGAGACGGCAGGGCCTCGAGTAGAGATCGGGAGAACTGGGAAAACTGGGCGAGACCGTAAAATATGGAGTTACGACACATCCAGCTATAGAATTTTTCTTTATTTCTCTGTTGCTTTTATAGCAAACGTGAACTTACGAAAAAATGGAGTCGAATGGCGCACATTTCCAGTTAGCTCATTCCCAAATTCTTGAATTGTTGCATTCTTACTATAAGTTGCCTAGAAGCTGTGAAGCAAAAAGGTACGTGATAAATTAAGATTTTGGAATGACTCGTTCGGGAATAAGTTGCCCCAACCCTGAGAAACGAGAAAATCGTGCCAGGAATAGCATTGTTCATGCACTTTTACCGACGTGTGTCCAAGGAAGGCACACGGAAGTGGGGGAAGGAACAGTGGTCTTGGCGATTACATAAAAAAAAAAGTTTTTAACAACCTTTCTAACGGCACATCGCAGGTAACCACACTACTTTGTTTGAACGATTAGAAATGAACGTTTCTTCTTCTTCATAATTTGTTTTCCTAATGTATACATTTAAAAATAAATTCTGTAAAAATACATCTTAAAAAAAGCACGACTTGGCCGAACATCGCGGTGAGCGGGTACGTCGCTTTATAACGTAACGGAAGTCTGGTGACGAAAAAATATATATATATATATATATATATATATATATATATATATATATATATATATATATATATATATATATATATATATATATATATAGTCGCCCAGATAGCCGAATTGGTAAGGCATTCGAGATCTAATCGAAAGGCGTGGGTTCGGTCCCCACTCTGGGCGCGTGTTTCTCTTTCTTTCTTTCTTCCGTATATTTAAAAACAAAAAATATTAACGTCATGAACCGTACTAAAAAAAAAAAAAGACCCTAACCACACCCCTATGTCTCCTTTGGCGTTGTAGACTGCGGACTTATCTTTCTGTATATATATATATATATATATATATATAGCTTCACGATACGGAACGGCGGCAAGACACGGAAAAGAGAGTGCTGGAGAGACGAAGACGCGCAAACACGGAAGGTGGACAGGGTTTTACGTAACGGAATGCGCAACAAAGTATCACACAGGAAGCCTTGCTCCGTGTCCATGAGAACTTCCCGTCTAACTCCTCTACCAATAGCGTATTCTACGCTCATCACGCTCAGTGGATACGAAGGGACCTATCAGCAGTTTCCCTCTTATTTTTTTATCTCCTACTGACCAGAAAGGAAACCCGTTTTGTTCTACGAGGAAGGAAGACCAAAGCAGAGATTATGACGAAAATGAGGTGGGCCAAGCTCTGGGTGGTTGTCTATTGGGAATAACAGAATGGACGGTAACGACACCTCGAGTTTCGTGCGCGAGAATTCGCACGCGGGCATAACAGCAGGACTTTGGTGCGAGTTAGTTGGCTCATGTTCATAAACAAAACGGAACAGCGCGAACGAAACAGGACCGAGGATTAGAGACACATTGAACGCCTTGTTTCTATTCCTCGTAAGTCAGCGTAAGTCAGCGCCCGTTTGTGATCTATGTGTTTCTATTCGTCGGTCCTGTTTCGTTCGCGCTGTTCCGTTTTTTTTCAAGGGGATGACAGTTTCGTTATATACACACGGCGCGTTTCATTCATGGCTGATTTGCGGCAGCTCCAGGTTAGCTCCAAATTTCATTTTTTTGCGTGGTGGCATGAAATATTTTCATGCAACTCATTTGAAGAGTAGTTCACACAGTTCCTTCATTCTGTATCTGTTTTGTGAGGCTAACCACGTGTTGTTGCTATAAAGTATGGAGGAATAAATCTTAAATGACCGACCTTTGGTGCTGTTTTAAGCGCACCCACCCGGAGCGTGACGTTCCTTAGTCAGTGATGCCATGTGCTTACCTGGAAGTCCAGGCCCTCTCCCAAGGTTCGGGTTTGAATTGTTCACTGTTGGTGAAGGCAGCTAGCGCCAATACTGCGTGAAGCTCAAGGGCAACGCAGACACGTTCGCTTTTAATAACGTGGTGCAGGGAACCTCTTGCGGCTGTTTTACTTGTCACGTTGATGTGATTGATGCCGTCTTGTAACTGTTTTACTCGTAAAATGGGTGTGCTCGACAGCACAGACCTTCGGGTTTCTGTAACGAGGCTCGCGATTCCAGATACGCTAACGTCAGAGCGGTTGATACATAATAACCCGACAATTAAGTACCGTTCTTTTTTTTTCTTCTCTTACATTCCATTAGTTTGTCTTTTACTTGTACTTTCCTTTTTTGCATCGTTACATTCACGCGATGTGGACTTTCCCGCGCGCACCAGTCCATGGCTTCACGGCGCTGCGCGGGCGCCTGGGGGCAAAGCGGCCCCGCCAGCGGCAAATCCCGTTGTGACCTCCGAGAGCGCTTATAGCCAGCCTACCAGAGTGGTGATGATAGGGGAACGCTGCAAGGACGCAGGTATGACCGAAAGCAAAACACGACGAAAACAAAATGGTGGGAACTGTAAAAGTAGCGGTGGAAAATCGGGAAGCAAGCACTGGGAGAGTAAGGCCCTTATCGCTTGCGAGGAACGCGCGATCCACGCGAGAGATTGCGTGGACTCTACGAAAAAGAAACGAGTGAAAAACAGCAAACAAATATACGAAAGCGAACTAACTGCCTGGTTCGTTATGTGTGCTTCTGCAGAGTAGGGGTAAGTTTAACACTTCCTTCCTTCCCCCCTTTTTTTTAGGGGAGAAGCCCCTTAGGGGCTATGGCTGTGGGCGTCTCCTGTCGTCGTCATCGTCACCGTAATCGTCGCCTCATGTAGTCACGGTACCAAAACACCCGGAAACTCGTTTACGCCTCGCGCTAGAACGTTACGCGTACTAAAAAAAAAAGAAAAGAAACACCGGGACGCTCATTACGCCTCGCGCTAGAGGGCTTCGTGCTTCAAAGACAAGTGACTTTTACAGCAAAGCTGTATATCTCTACCCCCCAACGGTTTCAGCTCCGTTGGCAAAAACGCCAAGTCGCCAAGAGTGCACGTATACACTGCATCTACGCCCCTCACCAGTTTTCACGTTAGTGAAGATGGCCCGGGATTTTTTCGTTATTATTGTTGCTTGACATGTCGACGTTTGTCTTGATTGCGGGACTTAATGTCATACGCAGTCATCGTGCATCGTCGCTAAGTTTCTTTAGAAACTGTTCTTTTCTCTTTTTTTTTTGCGTAGCGATTAAACCCGTCCACTTTTCGGTAGATTATTCCTACAATAGGTGGTCGATCTAAGATTTTAATTGTACAACAGCGACAGCACGAAAGCAGTTCGAAAGAACTTCACGCCAGTTTGGTACTCGTAGAACTTGTCGAGCCAGGTAAAACCAGTCATCCTGACAGCGGTAGTCATTAGTTCACTAGAAATATCGAGATACGTCGAAGTCCACAAGTGGCACCGCTTAAGTCAATATTGAAAAAAAGAGAGGAAAAAAAAAACACCAAATGCCTTGACGAAATAATACCGAATATTATCAGTCGTTTTGGCATTTACAATCGATAAATTTAACCACTAAAATTATGTAGTAATTATATTTAATCGTTCGATATCGAAATTTTTGGATTATTTTGCAGTGTTCCGATGAGAAAACTGTACAGAGCCTCTAAAAACCGCCTATTCGGGCATTTTCGTCACGATAAAGTAAGCGGTCTTTTTTAGAAATAAAAAGAACTTCGCAAATCCTTTTGCGAGAGAAATGGTTGATTTTTTTTTGAAGCGCTATACAAGTTTCCCATTGTAACACCAGCGTTAGACCAATACTTTAGAAACGAAAGAATTAAAAATGTTTTTCTTGAAGACAGACAAGGGTACCCTGGGAAATTCGCGTTAAAGAAGAGGAATTCACCTGCCACACAAAGAAAGGACAGAAACTCTGCCGCCCACTCTGCCATGATACGAATATAGTCAGGTTAGACAACCGTGGTTAAACAGCAAGGTCCGCAGAAGCTTCTTGCAGCGGTAATCGATTGCAGGATTCTAGGAATTCTGACGTGTTCTCTGCCTGTTTTTTTTTTGTTGTTGTTCTGAGCCTAAAATACATTTGGACACAGAAGGCATCGGCATGCGGTAAGGTAGAGCAGAAAATAATTTTCATGACAGTCTTTTGAGTTCCACCTCCATTTTTCAGCCGACGGTAAACAATTCCATTACGTGGTCGACTGTGGAGTGAATCCCATTACCACATATATCTGACAAACTGGGCGTCGTTGCTTCTCAGAGACCCCGAAATCAACTTCTAGCCAAAGCATACTGCGACTTTAAAAGGACCCAACAACGCTTTTCAACTTTTTCTGAAATCTTAAAGCTTGCGGAACGTAGTCACCCAACACACTCAGTAGTTAGACTAGGGGGTCGCAGAGTGCCTCAGCCAAAAATTACTCTATTCCCATCACATAATTTGTAAACTCGCTCAAAAGATTCTTCTCTGATTCCCGGTCATGACGTTCTTCGACGGCTCCAATTTCGTCACTGAGGCCATGTAGCGGCTGTTGGTCGGTTTTCCTTCTGTTGCAGCAGTGAACGCTTTTCGATAGCAACTTTCTAAAAAAGCCACAAAAACAAAGCAGAAATGGAAAGCGTATGTGGTGCGACGAGTAAATGACGCAGTGCCGCTCCGTGCTGCCAATAACTGTAGCTTTCGCAGTGATTCCAGACGCGAAGGAAAGAGGAAAAGCGCTTATCGGAAGTGTTGCAGAATCCCTTTAAGTCACAAGGATAGAAACGCTTTACTTTGGCGAAGTTGCTGCAAGATTGGGTTGAAAT
Source organism: Haemaphysalis longicornis (assembly GCF_048455015.1). Taxonomy (NCBI): domain Eukaryota; kingdom Metazoa; phylum Arthropoda; class Arachnida; order Ixodida; family Ixodidae; genus Haemaphysalis; species Haemaphysalis longicornis. The sequence continues at coordinate 108,804,399 of NW_027526460.1, read as the reverse complement.
ATGCCTTACCCATGCGCACTTCGCCTGTGTCACCACAGCCCATGGCCAGGAAACTTGCCAACATAATCGACATTAATTAATCAGTTGATGAATTAATTATTCATCTGATTTGAACACTGAAAAAAGTGCATCTGTTACGATGCCAGATAACTGGATCCTCAGCCGCGGTTATGTGTGTTGGGATAGTGCAATGGGAACAGCACTTACAAGTATTCACGTACATTCTATTGAAATGCGGTACTGACATTGTACATTACTGCGATGAAATGCGGAGGAGGGAAAGAGTGTGCCATAAAAGCAGTACCACCTTGAAAGCCACTGACAGACGAAAGAATTTTAGACACTGGTTACTTTTTACCAAGGTGAAACAATGTTGCGTGCGCGTGTATAAGCGGAAAAGAGTCTTCACTTTAATGCTAATTCGTGCCCGCGATGTGGCAGACGCTCGATGTATCTTTATCTCTCCACAGCTGCCAGTTCCCTTCCCTGTAACTACGTCGATCGCCTAAAACAGGCCGGGTAAGAGATCTCCTCCCGCACTGGTGTAAGGCTGGACACGCGACAGCGACTCCAGGATGCACTCCCGTAGCGCGTTTTGACCGGAATGAGAAGTGCGGCATCTTGCGCAATCCTCTTCTCTCTCATCCGCCAATGAGGAATTTCCGGAAAGGCCTCCGCAGTCGAGCGCTGCGCCCGCGCGCCTTTCCGCTTTCTCGGCCTGCTCATAAAACGGATGCACGTAGCGAGAATCACGGAAAGAAATCTGCGATGATAGTCGCGTGCTTGCGCCGTGCTGTATAGTCTTATAACTTTCAGCGCAACGTTTGCGAATGGTGTGTGCTGTAACGTAGCGAGAGCTATCTCTGCGTTGCGAGAAGATGGAAAGAGGTCTGCCGACTGAAGAAATATTTGCGCCTTTCGTGAAGGATAGACGGGAGATGGTAGGAACCAATACCACTACACATACCAGTGGCGGTCCCAAGGGGGGGGCGAAGGGGGCGATCGCCCCCCCCCCCCCCCCAAAAAAGGTCCTCAGCTTCTTTTTTTTTTGTTTTTTTTTTTCGAAGCATTCCACTTGCGCGAGGTTAAATCCCACTTGTGCGAGGTCGCAAACGTGTTGCGACCGTCAGCAATACGGGCTCGAGCCAGCCGTTGCACCGCCTACGGGGAGTCAAAAACCACTGTGTCGCTAAGTGATTTGTGCGCAAGCGGGTTACACCACATACGCGCACACGCCGGCATTGTTGTCACCTCCTCCGCAGAACTGGCGCAAGGAGAGAAGCGGTTCTTATTCGCCCCCACAAAAAAAAAAAAAAAAAAAAAAATCAAATCGCCCCCCCCCCCCCAAAAAAAAAAAAAAAAATTCGCCCCCCCTAAAACCAATCTCTGGGACCGCTACTGACACATACACACACAAAAAAAATTACTATTCCTTCCTGAAGAAAGTTGAGAGAAGCGAGGCAGCGTTCGGTCATCAAAACTGCGTCAAAAGTGCGTCAGAACCTTCGCTAGAAGTGCGTCTATTCGATCGTGAAATTTGTAAAGGTGCGTCCAAATCGCAGACGAAGAACGAACCCGTTCGACGATTTCTCCTGCATTGAGAAAACGCTTCCACGAACGATCTAAATGTATACCAATGCGTGGTTTATGAGATGAAGCTTTACTATTGTGCTCCTTCGTGATCGATAAGTGTGCTGTCTGATTTAGAACCGTTCCTTTTTCGCGATTTCCCAACTGTCGCTTTGACACAACGGAATCCCGGCTTCACGCACGTGCCGTGTGTCCACAGATCGATCTTACCAAAGCTTCTCGGTAGACAAACCGGTGTATGGGAAAATGCATCCCCTTTATAGACGATAGCCTTCCTTGGGCTACTTGAAAGCGAAAATTGTGAAAATTTTGGTCTGTCTGTCTGTCTGTCTGTCTGTCTGTCTGTCTGTCTGTCTGTCTGTCTGTCTGTCTGTCTGTCTGTCTGTCTGTCTGTCTGTCTGTCTGTCTGTCTGTCTGTCTGTCTAAAAGAAAATTTATTATTTGTAGCAACAGCCAGGACCCGCTGTAGTTAGCTACCACACGGGTCGGCAGGATACTGGATAGGAGCAACGTGCTCTTAGTAAGATATAGAAATACAGAGAATGAACCGCACACAAGTTTAAGAAAAAAACAAGGTCCAGCGAACCGAAGGCCCTTCACACCTATGTCCACATCCCAAAGTTCAGTCACCATAGTTCACGCGTGGAAACCAACGTAAATGTCACAACAGTTCCATCATGTCTGTCTTGGAAGGATAAATTTATTATAAAAAAAATTCTGGTATCAACGCTACAACGTAACAGCCAGAAACAGTTAAACGAGTGCAGCTGTCACCCGATTTAGCCGACCGGCCAAAGTGAAACAAAATCTGCGCAATAATCTTACATGCCAGCCGCCGAATGTAAACGTCTAAGTCAGGTGGCAGTGTTCATACATGTCAACATTGTTAAGCCAAAACAAAATATTAGCTTTATCAGGGGCAGGGTAGTCGCAGTGTTTTACTTATTAAATGCACGGATGGCTGATTAAATGAAGAATACGCCCGGAAAAATACAAAGGCGGTCGCCCGCGGTTTCCCCAGCGGAATTTTGAGAAATCAAATGGCAACAGTAACGAAAGGTTTCTCTGGATAGTTTTCCCGTTCCGCTTGGAACTCACGTGTAGTAGGATGCCTGAACTCACAAGCGTCTCCGCCGTACGGCAGCGCCGGCGTCGAGGTATTAGGCGTGGATCAGTGGAACGCGGTAAATTTAAATTGACTTGAGCAAACCGCTCGCGTGTTTGCCGTGGGAGGAGAGAGACGGGTGAGGGACAGCATGAGAGGTGAGCGGGAAAGAGAAGGGAGGCGTTTACTTGGCAGGGGCGCCAGACGACTATCGTCTTTCGTCGACCTTTGCAACGAAGGGAGCAGATATTCGGTCAATTTTTTTTGACAGAATGCCATCGGTCCCACTAAGAAAGCTTTCGCTTTAAAAAAAAGAACACCGGAAGTTTGAACGAAAGGGTGCGGCCACTGTTGTTAGCATGGCACTCAACGACGTGTTGTATTAATAGTCAGCCGAAATTTCGAATCATTAAACAAAGCATGGCTTTAGGAACGCCGTGTTATTTTTGGTCAAGGATAGACGTTGTTCGAGAATTCGTGCTGAAATATTTTGCTAGAGTATTCTGGCAAATGGCCACCCTTTCTCGTCAAAAATGCACATGCATGTTATTCAATGCGCTAGCTGCCCAACTTTAAAAAAAAATTACATTACTCCAAAATTGACTGAGTGAGCGGGTAACGTTATCTTTATGCACAGTCGGGACAGAGTCTTGGTGAAGCGTGCTGTCAATTGATGCACCTGTTCGATGAAAAGATTGGTACAATGGCGGCAAGGTTATCAGCCGAAGTGTATTTAAGTCGGTCGACTCCTAACCCCGCAGGAGCACCAGATAAGCCTCTCGCGAAGCAATAAACGACGCAATATTTCGCTCTATCTTTACCGATCTCACGTTCTGTTTTATTGAGAGCTATTGGCGACTTAAGTAAAACAAACTGTGGCTCATTCCTCAGTCATAGGAATCGGTAAAACACGAAAGTGAAATGTGCAGCGAAATCTGCAGCTGAGCGCGATTTGTGGGTCCGCGGCTGTCTTGTGGGTGTGCTTGGCGAGCGACGTCCTGCTGGCGGGCCGCTTCGGCAAAGGTGTACGGGCGTCATTTCCGTGACGGAGATGGCGTCAGTGAAATCTTGGTGTATCCCGGCAAAAAACTTTCGTGTTACAATATAAAACCCGAAAACGAACAACCCTAAGAATAACGTACTCTTTAGTACTAAAGGTGCTTCCCCGCAAGAAGCCCCTGTGTGCAGGGGTGCACCCTTTACAGGCCGTTTGCTTCGTTGCACTGGCATCATTTCCGTAAGGGATATGACGTCATTTAAATCTGAGTACATTCAGGAATAAAACACTTTCGTGTTAAAAAACTATTAGTCATACAAAAGAAGACATAACTGTAATAAGCTGATTCGGTTAGTCTGGCGGGCTGCCCGACATGTTGCCTCAGATGGGGATAACTACGATGTAAAGTTTATGCACCACAGCGCAAGAACACGCGCATACAGGCTGGAGACTGTCTAGTGTCCTAAAATCTAGAGTATTCGCACCACTACTCCGTAAACAGCACAACAGGGATCGTTGCGCTCGACGCCATATAAGGACGCCCACGGAGCACGCGAAATTAACAAGACCATGTCAAAGAGCTGTTCTCATGATAGACATTGTGATTCCGCATTAGCCTACATTACTCCATTTGCTGAAATGGGAAAAACCGAGAAGTATGGGTTCGAAATTTGTTTACAAATCGATATAGCTATAGCAGTAGGCCGCATTATTCAGCTACAAATTTTTTTCGTTATTAAATATCGTTATTTGTTCGCGACTGTATGTTGACATCTGAAATTGACCAGTATTCATGAAAAAAATACTCACATTCAAATAAACGGGAAAACGGCAGTTACGGATACAGTTAGCAAAAGGGCGCGATACACTTTTTTGTACTAAAAAGTTGTAATATTTTTTGCCCAGTACCCAAGTTTTGTGGGTATCAAAGTCACACTCATGGAAGCAGGATGTCTGGGAGTCGCATGGAACAATCAAACGGGCTGCTCAAGTGCCACATTTTAGATTTCTTTCCGCCACACGCATCGGGCGGCTTCAAATGTCGTGTCCCTCGATCCCATTCGGTCTGTATACACACCGGTTCGCAGCCGCTCTTTTCCAGTTGAGAGCAGGCGCCAGTGACACGTTTGCGCGGAGCTGCTCGATTCCTGTATTGTGATCAGCTTGTTCTTAATCCGTTCCGCGGTAGTGCGCCCCGCCGGAGCGGCTTGCTGCATTGATAAATTGAAGGGTCGTAGGGCTGTTAAGACGCGGAGCATAATTCATCCAGTAGCCGGTATGCACTGCAACCGAAGCCACGCGCAATGCATGAAAATTCATTCTAACAGAAACGGGGTGGAACTGCAGGCTTTGCTTTTTCGTGGTCTGGCATGCACCTCTCTCAGAATTTAGAAATATGGACGCGTGCAAGGGTACGCCATAGAGTTATAATGGAGTAGTGTATGGTTTACAATATCAATGTTTCGAAAAGGGTGAGCCGCAAAGGCGACAAGGTGGCGGGAAAACAAGATATATATATATATATATATATATATATATATATATATATATATATATATATATATATATATATATATATATATATATATATATATATATAGAGAGAGAGAGAGAGAGAGAGAGAGAGAGAGAGAGAGAGCTTTTTGAGTCTTGGCTTCCATGCGAGGAAAAAAGTATGGAGGTAGCGTGGTGGTATCGCACTTTGCCCCTACTCTGAAGTCGCGGGTTCAAATTCCATACCAACGGAAATCTGTTTTCTTCAAACAAAAGCGCCAATTTTCTGCAGAATGGGGCGAAAACTCGTTGCTGCTCCGTACCCACCTCCACATACCTACATATGAATAGGGTTGTTCGTTCTCGAGTAAAACCCGATTTTAACACGAAAGTGTTTTATTCCCGGATACACCAACATTTCGGTGACGTTATATCCGTCACGGAAGTGACGCCAATACAACGAAGCAAGCGGCCTGTAAAGGGTGCACCCCTGCACACAGAGACTCCTTGCGGGGAAGCAACCTTCAATACTAAAGAGTACGCTATACTTAGGGTTGTTCATTTTCGGGTATTATATTTCAACACAAAAGTGTTTTATGCCGCGACACCCAAAATTTCACCGGCGTCATATCCATCACGGAAATCCTGCCGGTGCCTTCACGCAGTAAACCTTTGCCGAAGCGACCCGCCAGCAGGACGTCACTCGCCAAGCACACCCACAAGACAGCCGCCGACCCGCAAATCATGCTCAGCAGCAGATTTCGCTGCACATTTCCCTTCCGTGTTTTACTGTTTCCTATGACAGAGGAATCAACCACAGTTTTTACTCTATTTTTACACCCCGAAGATGTTTCAGGGAAATCGGGTTAAATTTCTCCCCGAATGGACCTTTTTCAAAGTAGCGATCTAAACAACTGTGGGCTGACGGTCCGCCATTCTCAACCAGTACTTGCTAGAATCGAGCCCCACAAACAGAGCTTTCGGACTCATTGAGTATTGGCATGCCTCTATACCGCTCGCTACCCCAGGCTGGCAAGTGCTGCACTGACATTGTTGGGCCTAGCTGATGGAAGCTGTGATATCGAAAGAACTTTCCTTAGGCTAAGATACGTTCAAGGATTGGGCAGGTATCCAATGGAGACAGACATGTTGCACGTGCAAATGATAATGTATGTAAACAAGGATGTGTGAAATCGATGGCGATCTTTTTGCGAATAAAATATTTGATTTCTTAGAAGTTATCAACGCTCTTTACTGCCATTATTACTGATTCATTTCGAAAGAAACACCACTTTTATCGCGTAACAGTTAAGAAGCTCGTGATACCTCCTGATAAAACTAACCGAATACACATGTTACATAGTACACCTGTAGATTTAACCAAGAAAATCCCGAATTTTGAAATGGTGTACAAAAAAAAAACTCTATTTCTCCCCCATTATTACTTTGAAAAATAGCACCTGAATTTAACCCCCCCCCCCCACCATTGATTTAAAAATATATAAAACGCGAGGATGAACAACCCTACACATGGAACATGTTCATGCCGGAGATTGGTTCCATAAGCGAAGGCCAACTGCTTGATAGGTGTAGACCTGCGATATATTTGTAAAGAAAGCGGAGAAGGTGAATGTATCCGAAGGCGGAATGCCCACATAGTTCCAGATGCACCTCACTGGAAAGTGTAGTCTACAGCCAGGCTTCAATTCTGTCGTTATGCTGTCTTTTGTGTCTTACTTATAGTTACGGTGCTTGCGTTTCCCTTCCTATATGCGTTAGCATTAGTTTAAATGTAGTCGCTACCAATGCTGGCGCCACCACATTTACCAGACGTAACGCTGTGAAGTAACTTATACATCAGGATGGTCGTTTGCCCCTCTATCATTGGCACGTATCTCTATGTGCTATGAGACCACGTTCCATGATCTGAGCGAAGGTGAAGTTTCATGTTTAAGGCAAGGCTAAAGCGCGCAGAGCTCAAATGGAACGGCCAGCATAGCGCAGGGGGAAGGGGAGCAGACGAGTAACGATGTGTTTACTTTCTTCCTGTGATGCTGGAGTTGAGTTCGGCTTCTTGCAATGTCGCTAACAAATACGGGAACGTTTTGATTTTAGCGGTGGTCCCGATTCGAGGCGTCATCTTCTTGACGCGATTCGCACGCTGGCGTAACTTAACGATATCCCACAGACGTCCTGAAGTCCCATAGATATCTCATGGACGTCCTGGTGACGTCCTGATATCCCATAGCAGTACTGCACACGTCAATAGACATGGGGGTAGTATACGTACCACGAGAAAACTAGCTTCATCCCACCGCAGCTGCTGGTTTTCAAGCGGTTCATCCCACTGCGTTGTAGACGCGGAAGTCTACGCGTCTCCGGATCTCAGGATCGATCCGATCGCAGATCCATTGCAGTATCCGGATCGATCAGAGAAGAATTACAAACTGGTCTGGCTATAGCTTTCGGATTGGTTTGTAGTAAAGTTAGAGCGGAGCTATCGTTGAACGGGCTAAAAGCGTGCGGTTACTGAGGCCGTGCACGGCTCCCGCGTGCGCGAGTGCAGTGCGGCCGGGCCAGCCTGCAGGGCGCGGTTGTTGCGGCGGGGCGACACGAAAAGATGGAAGAGCTGGTCCACCGACCGACTCGTGCGCGCGTGTCCCGTCTGGGCCGAGGTGGTGGTGGGCGCGGTAGCCGGCAGTGCGTCGTTCCAATTATCTCGGCCCTAAGCGCCCGAGTCCGGCTCTTTTCTAAAACAGGAGCAGCGGCCACTTTTCCTCCACAGATGAGGCGTCCTCCGAAACGCGACCAGGGCGTCCCGAAGACGGTTTCCTTTCGCCGTGTCCCGCTATCGACGAGCCGTGTTTTTTGAAGCTCTTCGCCCTTTTTTTTTCTTTTTGAACCGTGTTGTGTAGCGTGACATCTTAATGGCACAGCCACTTTTAGAGGACAAAAAAGAAACGACAGAACTAGAGTGAACCTGCGAACGTTAAATAGAAATTGAGGAAAGACCACGCGGGCTCCAGCAAATTTCTGCATCAGCTGCAGCTATACTTGAGTAATATTGTGGTTTGAAGCTAGTTGACTACTTCATTAATGCGAATTATTGCTTAGATAAGCAGCTTTAGCAAACCTCAGCCAATTTCATTTGCGAGTATGTATGCATGCATGTACGTATGTATGTATGTATGTATGTATGTATGTATGTATGTATGTATGTATGTATGTATGTATGTATGTATGTATGTATGTATGTATGTATGTATGTATGTATGTATGTATGTATGTATGTATGTATGTATGTATGTATGTATGCATGCATGTATGTATGTATGTATGTATGTATGTATGTATGTATGTATGTATGTATGTATGTATGTATGTATGTATGTATGTATGCATGGAATGGAAGTGCGTACGTGTGTATGTGTGTGCACGTATGTATGTATAAATGTATATATGCGTAGACAAGAGCATTTCCGACTTCACCGCACATCGCTACGCACGCAGCTCTCCCAGCCCTGCCAGCCGACACTGTTAGCGGTTCCCTCCCACCCCGGCTATAAGATGCGATGCAGTGGAATTCACCGGATTAGTTTTCACCGACCGTGTTCTGTACATGGGCATAAGTAACGTGCACGGGGGATCGTTTTTATGCGTGAGCACCCCACTCAAGCGTTACTGGACTCATTTGACGAAGAACTCCCCTTCCCTGGATCCGCGTAACCACAAAGTGAAGCCATGAACCTGTCATAAAAATTTGTGTTCTCCGCGAACGGAGGTATGTGTCTGACTGACGTCATAAGTGGCTGCTTACGGAAGTATGCACCGGCTTGACGTCCCCATTGGCTGCGACACGTCAAAGGGTGACAATGAAAAGATCGCTAAATGACCATCCCTAAAAATTGTCGCAGTGGAGGGAGGGGGAACGCGAGTGCGCGACATCTCGACGTTAGGCCTAACAGAACGCTTTGAGGTCTAAGGACACCGACCGTACTTGCTGCACGAAGAGTTGGACACGTCTTCAGGCTCGACGTTCAGGTTAGCTAATGTTAAGCCTGAATATAGATCTGAAAGACTCTGAATAGCTGCAACGGAGCATGAAGGGCAGAAGGAAAAGACGAAAGGGAAAAAAGTATGACGATGAAAAGGTCGCGATTGTCGTCTTGCGGGTTTGGAGAAGTCGTACACTCTGCAATCCTAAACTCGGCATCACAAAATTCGGCGACATAGCTTACCGAGAAGTGATGCTCACGCAATCTCACGTCGTAAGGGAAAGATCAGGTACCCCAGGGTGTAGCGAGAATGAAAAAAAAAATAAAAACATAACAAGAAACTACGGGGGACCTAAGCTTTCCCCTATGACGTGAGATTGCGTGGGCATCACTTCTGGGTAAGTTAGTTATGTCGCCGAGTTTTTTGATGCCGAGTTTAGTTTTGCTGAGTGTACGACTTCTCCAAGCGAGGGTCGTAATAGTCGACTTGACTTGACTCATATGATCCCAACCCTGGCCTGGCCTGGCCAGGATTACAACAATTCTCCCTACTTGGACGACAGGTCCTTCTGCTTCATATTAAAAGTGTTGCTATTACTACTTTCATCTCGGACGCCTCCCACCGGACGGGTGCTCTAGCACCAGCATTTCGACTCAAACCGATGAAGTGTATTCATTATCATCAGCAGCATCAGCATCATCATCAACAACAACAGCAAGAACAGCATCGGAAATACAGACGCGAAAGAAAAGAATATCGCGTGAATTTACAACAGACAGAAAATTTTCCGCGACAGAATTTTTCCATTGTACGTTGCAAAGTTTTTCCCTTGACGGGGTTGGGGGATGGCGTTACATGCCGAAGCGGCCCCTGTGCTATGAGACGCGCCGTAGTGGAGGACTGCAAATAAATTTAGGCCCCCTGGGAATATTAAACGCGCGCCGAAATGCCGACGCACGGGCGTTTTAGCTTTTCCCTTTTACTGGTAAAGCAGCAGCCGCAGTGCGGCCCGTTCCAAACCCGCGTCTTTGGGCTCAGCCCCGGAACACCATGAGGTAGCGTGGTGTATCCCTTGTAAATTTGTTCTTTTGACATAAGAGACGAGAAGAAAGAATCGCGTATGCTCTGGAGTTACGCCGGTAGAGTATGCAGTAGTTTTCTCGCAGTAAGGTGATTACACTAAATCCTTCACTTTGCGTCAAGGCGCCCTTCTTTTTTAAAGGTACATTTTAGCTCGCACAAACTTACGCAAACTAAAAAACATATTTGCGTTGTTTTCTGCAAAAAGAAAAGACGGTTTCCTTTTCGCTTTTGTTCACACCTCAGAAGGCAAACCTGAAAGAATGGAATCACAACCCGCCATATCGGATTATGATACGCTCAATTTCAATGATCATATCAACAGTTATGTTGTGACATTGTATTAAACAATGTGTGTTTTTGCCTCGAATCATTGTACGCATTAAGAAATACCGATTGTTTATATGATCGTTTCCCTACCTCCTTGTTCACAATTCGGGGTGCAATTGTGTAGCTGTCATGCCGCCGAACATTCAGTGAGCGCAACAAGGCACTCGTGTGCAGATCGGTAGTCGAGAATTTAAAGATACATAAAAATGAGAGAAAAAGTTTCCGGATCTGCGTTTCGACGTAAGTGGGGTAAAATCTCCTGCACGATATAAAACAGGTTTAGTGAGTCTACATCGCTCTCTGACACCCCATAGTTCGATTGCTTTGTGCTCTGGCATTACCATGGCGTTGTTTTTATTTTTATAAGAAGCCGGAGCACTGCATACAATATTTTTAGCCAAAACGTACGATCCATGTGGCGCTACGGTGGTTAATCGACCACAATACTTGCGCCATTAAATGGTTTTCATAGTTGTACTGACTTATTCCCTTAAGCACATGAAAATAAAAGAACACTCCTTTCACTAATTTGACAAATATGTGACGCGGCACGGCGTGATAGCGGTAATAAAACCAGGAACCGTGAGGTCGAGGTATTTTGTCTTGGTAAACTAGAGCAACAGGTTTTGCGAAGGAAAATTTGACATCCACCTCAATGCAGCCATACGGCTACAAAGGAAAGCTATACAGCTTTCTCGCAAACTTCACGCAGTTGAAGAAAAATTCGTCCTGGTTCAGGATTAGAACCCGGGACTACCGCTAAAACGGAGCAGTCGCTCTACCAACTGAGCTAACCAGGAGGCTAGTCATTTGTAGCGCGAGAACGAATTGATCAACAACTCGAAGTGATGGCCGTATGGCCGTTGAGCCGTATGGCTGTATGGCTGCATTGAGGTGGATGTCAAATTTTCCTCCGCATAAACTTACTCCACCTTGGGGATTTCCCCTAAATCTGGCCGATTAGCAACAGGTTATGTCTGCACTGGAGTCGCGTTTTATCGAGGTACCTGTGAAACATTTTCCAGCGCAAAATGCTTCAAGATATATATATATATATATATATATATATATATATATATATATATATATATATATATATATATATATATATATATATATATATAATGTACCTCCGCATTCACTTGAACGCGCCCTCTAGATACGTCCGAAAATTTAATGCCTTTAAAAATACACAGGGATTGCTATGTACACTTAACTTACCCCATAAAATCAATCTTCTATGGAAATACTTAGTCATATCAACATTTCTGTGCCATGTGAGTAGAAAATATCTATTTTTTATTATTAGGCACTCAAATATGTAACAGACACATCAAACATCTTCCGGCTCTGGACACAGCATCCGGGTTTCTGTTTTTGAGATAACCGCTACGAGATTTACACCAACTGTATCTACCTTAAACCCACTTTTTATTTGCATATTGTTTACCCTGCATAGTCAGGTAAGCATGCATCAGCTAGCCCAAATCACCGTTCTAACGCAGCTTTACCATCAAGCTAGGGGCAGGTAAATGGTTCTGCGTACAGAGCATAAAATTTCTGCAGATTGAACCGCCCGATTGTTTCACGTAATGAAGCATGAAAGTATCTTGTACGAGCCTGCACATTATCGACCTACATGCACGTTGAAATGATCTAATCAATCGCTTCTGAAGTGCGTGTCGCAAGCAAGTGTGTAACCGCGGGGAACGCGACACAGCTTGAATCCACCTTTGGCTTCTGTGGCGATATTCTAGTGGAGATAAAACAATTGCGCGTGGCGGTGAAACCATATCGCAGTGAAGTCCAGAGATTGAAACGGCTACGATTACGTATCTCCTTTTGATCACCTGATCCGCGATACATACTGATCCAGGAATGACTACGCCGGACATAAACTGATTGCATCGCCCGCAGGGCTTAGCCAGTTATATATGATTGTGTGAGACCGGCTAACTCCACTTAAGGAAGGCTTTGCAGAGATGCCAGTTCTGTAGATGCATGCGCCGCAGAAATTAATTCGACAGCTACCGTAAGCCGGTGGTTCTGATCGTCAACGGGACAGCGGAAGTAAAAACTCAGCATTGTATTTCTTGTAGCTCTATTTGTGTGTTTTATTTACATGAGTAAAGGGCAAGATATCCGAGTGTCTTGACGCGACAGCAAGTGGAGCCAGTTCGAGAATCACGGCAGTAGAGACAGCGACCCTCTCAGAAGGCAATCCTCTACAGGTTTGACATTGTAGCCATTTGGCTGTAAGTCCTACACAAAGCCAGAAGCTACCACCGCGTTTTGGCTTTCAAAGCAGCGGTTATGACGAAAACACGGAAAGCATCCTACGCTCGTAAATCACAGCGAAAGCGCCTTACGGCAGCCGCCGTGGACCAACGGCTAATCGATCAAAACGCAATCGAGCTCAACCCGGCTAAGGCACGTTGCTACTCGATTGGAACCAGTCTTGTGTTACTTCTATTCTAGTTGGCGTCCACACAGCGCCAATTCTGGTTATAACCCCGCGCATTGGTATTCTGCCGCCGTATTTCCATATCCCACGTTGGTCGTTCGTTCGGCGCCGTGGACAGGAAAGACCAACCGTCCGGTTCCTGACCACATTATTACGGACGATTTATTGAACACAAAGAGCCCATATTTTCCGCTTCAACGGCAGCGCGGGGAAGCGCTTTAAAAGCAGAACGGGTGAACATCCTATAATCCTCCGGAGTCACATAATGAACGGTAGACCCCGAGAAAGCCAGGATGCAAAGCGCGGCGCGAACTTACCCTTTCACCTATGAAGAGCGGTTGTTCTCAGACGTGGACAGGGCAATGTAAGCCGACTATTCTACAGCGTCGGCCTATTCCAGTCAGTGAAGAACACTGTTGAATACCTGTTCACCAAAGCGGAATCCAAACTGGGAACTCTGGTAGCAGCACTGTAAGCAGCGTCGGCTCAGAGATTTGACACCAGGGTACAGGAGACAGTATAAACCTCACACAGGGCCAGGTCACTCAGCTGCGCAACCGAAACACCACGCTCCTTTCGAAAAAAAAAAAGCTGGTCGCACTGACGGTATAGATCCAACCAAGTTGTCCGAGTTGTCCGCGCACCACCAGGACGCGTCAGTGTGTCGCGGCGGAGAGGGCTCGAAGAGCGGAAGGCGACGGCCGTGGCGTGGTCATCCGGCGCGGCTTGCCCGGAGTGAGCGTAATCCACGTGCTCGGCTCGACGCGTTGCGGCCGGGTGTTTTTCCCGCCGAAGGCGGTGGCGGCGGGCTCTGCAGAGCGGGGCGCGCTGCTGCCGTAGCGGCTCCTGTGCGGCCTTGCCGAGGACGAAACTCTCCCGCCGCCGAGGTCCCAACCGGTCCGGACGGCGCAAGACCGTCGAATGCTCCTCCCGCAGGCGTCGCGCGGCCATCTTGGGCTGGGTCACGTGTACGGCGGCGGTTCCCCGCTGGTTGTCGTCGGGGCGGAGGGGGAAGGAAGGCGTCGTCGTCGTCTTCGGCGTCTTTGCCAAGAGGGATTCTTCTTGGTCTGTCCCGTCCTTGTCTCGTGGAGGAACCGGAGGGGAAAGAACCCCCCGCGCTGGTCTCCGGCGCCCGTCCGAGGGAAGACAACGTGTCGTCGTTCCCCGAGGGCCAGGGGTGCCTCGGAGCAGCGTGCAGTGTTGCGGTCGCCAAACGTCCCCTTCGAGTCGGCTTAGGCCCCCGGAAGGCGCCGAGCTGTCCAGGGAAGATTGTCGTCGCTCGCTCCTTTGTTGGCCGCCTCGCAGTTTACAGCTTTTTTCTTCTTTGCCTACCGGACCTGCCGCAGTCGTACAAGCAGCCGGAGAAGAACACAAACGCCTGCATCCCCACTTTCTTCTTAAGACGGGGCACCGCCACTGGAGGCAAACAAGGGAGACCCCGGCACCGTGCCGCGAAGGTGCTTTGAAGGTCCCTGCAATTAGCATGCCTTTGAAGGGTCAAAGGCAGGTGAGCGTTTAAAAGCAGGAGGGTCCAGCGCGCCTACGGTCAGGGAAGCATGCAGAAGAAAAACGCGCTGTCTTGTTCGAGTGGTCCCAAACGTGCGCCCGTGGTAAACGGATTTTAAATCGCATCATCTGTAAAGCCGCTCAGCTTCGGGTCCTTTTCTTTGCCCCACCCGACGTCCCCCTTTTTCAGCTTGTCTCACCGACCCTCAACCGCTCCATGCACCTAGAGAAATGATTATCCCCTTTGTTCCTTTCCCCTCGCCTCCTCCTCTGCACATGCAGCGTTCCTTTCTCACCATGCGTGTAACCTCTTCTTCCTTTCTTTCTTCCTTTCTTTCTTTCTTTCTATCTTTCTTTCTTCTTCAGGAGGTACCAGGGAGGATCGCGGCCTCTACCTAGGGTACAGTGTGTTGACCGGACTCGTGTTTCGGTTTAGGCTGGGGTGAAGGACCAACAACCTCTCTTCGCACCGTCTCCACGGTTTCCTGAAGGAATGTATCCCTGTCTCCTAGGAGTGCAAAGATGTCGCCCTTGTCATGGAGTGTGTGCACCTGATTTGAGTAGCATCAATCACTTTTAAGACCCGGAGTATCATTTTTTCGGGAAGTTCGAAATCAGGCAACACGTGAGCAGCCCTAACAAAAAGTAGAGCTCAGCTTTCCTCAAACAAGTTGCGTAAAACAGTGAATTCGCTGGAATTTGCAACGTGGCCTTTACAACCTGCAGTACGCTCTCTCTCTCTCTTTCTCCGTCAACGCAACCACAGCACACACGTGGTTACTCCAAATTATCTCTTGAAAGCTACACAAAGCGGTGCAAGTTGAAACCTTACACATTACCTAGGATTTACACTTCTTGTTTAAACTGCGGATGCACGCTTGATAACGTTGTATTAAATAATTTCTTTATTGAAGCTGTAATCGGCAATGGCATGTACGTAATCCCAGCAGGGCTTCAGAATACCTTATGTTAAGCGGCTCTGCCGGCATTTGTAACATTATGGAGTAAGTCGCAAAATTACGGAAGCTGTTGAGATTTCACCCCTCCCCACGCACACACACACGCACGCACACGTACATGCGAGCATATCAGTGA
>NW_027526460.1:108690346-108788642 GCF_048455015.1 Haemaphysalis longicornis | reverse complement strand
CATATCAGTGACATGTACCAAGCGCAGGCGGTCTGAACTCCTCCGTAGCTCTGGCGTTTAAAGTTTTGACGTGCAAGTTTTGATCAGTCTTGGGATGCAACTAGTAACTAGTAACGCGTTACCAGGAACTAGTTACTTTTTTCAGTAACTTGTAATTGTAACTAGTTGCTATCAAGTTTGAAGAACTTGTAACGGTTACACTGTTACTTTCTTACACAGTAACTGTATCTTGAAATACTGTTACAGTTATTTCCTTTCTTATTAAAAAATGATCCAACAGCAACATTCGTTAATGACCGACGTACAGATACCGCTTTTCCACTTTTTCGGACTTTCCTGTTTGCCATATTATCCCCGCATCTCACTTTTCCAGAAGACGGCTCGCAATCTAGGAGAGGAGGTCACTAACAGGATAATCTTCCCTGCATGTGACCAAGGTCAGAGGTCGATATTTAAGGTGATTTCTCAAAACTTTTTCTTCGTCTTGTGCCGAGCGGGAACAAAACACTGGCACTTCGACCTCCGCCGAGGATGAAACTAGCCCACTCTTGCAAAAAAAGACCACAGAAGAGGTCTTTAAAAAATTTGATGTAACAATATGAGGCGTCCACAACGACTGTTGGTGTCGGGCTTGACAGTGCCTCCATTTAAGTTCTCCTGCTACCGGGATGCCTTCGTAGGTGTCTATTTAGTAAACTTTATCATTTTTTGTGATCTAGTCTTGTGCAGTAACGGAAAAGTAACGACAGTACTTTTTTCACCGTAACTGTAACTGTAACAAGTTACTTTTGAAAACTCTGCAACTCTAATTGTAACAGCGTTACTTTTTTGGGTTAGGTAACTAGAACTGTAACGCTGTTACTTTTTTACTGGTAATATGCCCATGGATGCGTTCAATGCACTGCCGTTGAGTTCTGTCGCGTCGACATCTTTTTTTTCCAAGGTGCCCGTATACGTTTACAGTTTTACACCTTATTATTGCTACTTCTCCACTTTCCTAACCAGAACTCTCTTTTCCGTCGTGATCTTCACTCGAAGAGCAGCAAGGCATGTTTTCATCGCTGTCACTTGTCGACCAATTCAAGCTGGGATGCCAAGTCTTGCGCCGGCGGCTTGCGTGTGGTGGCCGGCACTGTTAGGGCGCATGGTATGATGATTTATCATCTTCCGTGCTTCATCGGTGCGAAATTTGTGAAACAAACGCAAGGCCTGTTCCACTTACGTTTCGGGTATTACGTACTTACTCCGTTGGCAGAGCGTCACAGCTTCGTATGGTGATTGCATGTCCCGCGCGAAAATATGCGTTAGAAAAAGTATTACGGAATACTAATTCGAGATCATTTTTAATTGATTTGTATCCATTTCAAGGCGATAATACCGAACTTTTGTTTTTTGTGTGCAAGGCGCACCGAACTTTTGCTTTTTTGTGACTTTGGCAGTGAATACAAACACAGCCAAGGACAAAAAAATCAAGCCTAAAAAAAGGACAAAAAAAACATTTCCTAGGACACTCGGGAGCTTCTTATGAGTTGTGAATCCGAGAGTATTAGAGTCTTATCGAAGACCGCACAGTGCTCTTTTGAGTGGGTACGTTGACGTCACAGCCGAATGGGCATTGGTGAATCGGCCGTGAGCTTTTCGATAGCGCCACTGCAGCCGTCATCATCACTGGCCAATTTACCTTAGTGGTTAGTTTTACGTTCACATTTTAGATTAACGTACGGTCAGTTAAAGGGGCATGCAGACAACCGATTTTTGTGGAGCGCATGTCCTCCAGCTCATAGGAAAGGCAGCGTATTATATACTAGGGAAATCACAAAAAATTTCCAAATAAACAGACAAAATAATTTTAATCTTGTGTTAAAATTTCTGAAGTATGAAAGGTGGTGACGTATAGAGTCTAAGCGTGACACTACCTTACGTATCCAAACAATTCCGTCGATTTCAACGCGTGATTCGGAAACCGCATGAAGGAATAGGAAAGGCCGCACATAATTGTTGGTTCAGCCGGGGACAAGTTCTTAAGAACCTCTTTACATCTCACGTGCAGTCAAAAGCGTGTTGCCGTACGGCTTACAGCCATTGTTGCCAGCATTCCTTTTAACGGGACACGTATGGCTGGTAGCAGTGTTGTACGGACCGGCGTTCCTGGAACTAGTTCCTTTTTGGAGGAACGGAGGAACGCCGCCGTTCCTCGGTGGAACTGCAACGGTAACTCGTTAGGTTTATGAAGGAATGGCAGGAACGGTGTTCCTTCTGCAAACGTGACATCGCTAGGATTTGGCTGTTTTTGATGCTCGAGTACAAAAATCCACAAGTCGCTACTGTGTTTCTCTTCCTATAAGCTGACCAATTCCCCCCCCCCCCCCCCCCCCCCCCCCCCTTCAGCGGAACGTACTTCCTCGAAGGTCAAAGGCAGAAGAGAATCGTACAGCGGGCCGCAGCTTGTGCTTGCTTTCGTGCCGGTTGAGCTTACGCGGCGTTCCAAAGAGTGAATAGCTCAGCCGCGAGAATGCTTTTCACCTTTCATCGTTTGTCTGGGCAGGCCAGGATACGCGTCTGGCCGATAGGATTGTTCCCTGGCGGGGAAAGGTTTGTCTAAGTCCGAGCGGCGTTGCGCGGTCACTTGTGAAACCACCGTATTTTCAGGGGTAATTACCGCATTAGTGCGCGTGAGGCACGGGTGCGTTACGGTTGTCGGGGAAGTTGCGCTCGCTGTTAAGTCATTGAAAGGGTCATGGGCGCACCGCAGTGTCTCCGTATGTTATCCTGCTCGAAGTTGCAGGGTATGCGCGCAGTTTGTCACTGCGCGGTCTGTCGCCGATTTGGCAGGACCGGGTCGACGGAAGTGCCAGTTACTTTTGTATTGTACGCGTCGTGTTGACAAAGGACAGGTATTTTGTCATTGTTTGGCATAATTTCGTCGTGCGCCGTATGGACAATACCTGAGAGAGGCCGCCCGAAGTTCGGCGGCCAGCGTTCAGAGTTGCTTTAGTTGGTCGGTTTCAACCTGTGTTATACTTTTACTTTGATGAATGCCTGCGAGTCTCAGTGAAAGGGTGGATCACGTGATTGTTTGTTTACAAATCTTCGGGTGTTGTTATGTAAAGTAACGTAATGTAACGACACGTTCCAATGTTCGAAGTGGAACTGGAACGCGTTCCTTTCGCAACAAACGAACATGTAACGGGAACTCGTTTCAAAATTTGGGATAAACGAGCAACGAGCTTTTGTTCCTGTTTTAAAGGAACGTGTACAACACCGGCAGGTTGATCTAACAATTCTGATTTCAAAAGTTCCAGGGCGCTATCAGCAAAATCGTTTCGGGTTAAGGTGTTTTACTAGTGACACCCTTTTATTTGGAATAAAATAAAATATACTCGACAAAAATCGGTTGCCTGTCTCTTTAATATTGGGCCCAGCGACATGCCAAGCGGCGTGTCTACTGGTTGTCGCAGGTTTCTACGTCAAAAAACGCACCGGATGGACTAGGTCCACCTTCTAGCCAGCTAAAGCTATGAAGCCGTAGTGGCGTCCGGGGTGCGCCTTCAACTCGCATTCTGAAGGCAATCAATTCCGCATTCATTTCTTATCCAGTTCCAGATTTCCCTAATTTTGTATTCGACTTGGTTGCTTTAATTTTCTTCTCTTTGCACCGCTGTCATTTTATAGGCGCCGTTACTTAGCAGCCGCCCAATGGCGCCTTTTCTGCCCAATTGCTTTTTCTCTTGCTCAATTGCTTTCGCATTAAAATGCAGCCGATGGAGGCATGGGCGTCGGCAGAGGGGTGAAATAGGGGCACCTGCCCCCACCCCCTACTTCGCTCTTTTCCGCTGCTTCCTTCGTGCTTGCTTATTTTCCCGCGGCAATGGTGATCAGAGAAGGAGGAGGAATAAATCAGCATGCTGCTATCAGAAACTTACCGTAATGTTCACTACGGCCTTGCCGTCAAAAACAGGGGGACAGGATTTCTTCATTCAGCGATAAACAAAGATGTAAGCGACTCACCCGTGGTATTCTTTACCGTCGTAAAAATTAGGCACCAGGCATTTTTCCTGAAAAACCGACGTTTCACGTCCCTGGGATTCGGGGCCTACCCCGTCCATCCCCGGATTAGGTATGCGCGCGTTCTTTATTAACGGCCACCTCGCATAACGGCACGGGCCACTCGAGGGTCATGTCAAATGTGTTCGAGAAACATTCTGGTCCGGAGCTGCTGTTTGGAGTCGAAACGTATATATCATAGAGTTCTATACTAATATATACTAGAAGGAAACCTGGCGCCATTTTCTAGGGGAGCCGCGCTTTGTCGAGCGTTCCGTCGTGTACCGGGCAGGCACGTTCCACTTGTCCCTGGCATGGCTGACGAACAGGCTGAAAACATGGCTTTTGCTGCGAAAAAGCAACAATATTACTATAAAAGATTATTCTAATTTGTTTTGTTATTATAAAATTGAAGCTCTAAAAATATTTATTTGTCAGTGATTATTTAGAAGCTTCATACTCGATGAACAAGAAAAAAATGCGACACTTGTGGCTCCGAGACACAAAGGAAGCCATATGGGGTAGCTAAGCCAAGTAGGCGAGGAACGTCGCTAGCTGCAATGGCGCCGCCCACGGCGGCCCGCGATTGCAGCGCCAAGTTTCCCTCTAGTATATATTAGTGTGGAACTTTATGGTATATATACACTTTTCCCGCGCAGCTTTGCAAAATCCGCAAGGACACGACTGCGAAATATCGGTGAATACTACAGTCCGGTGAATAGTATACAGTCCGGTCCGACCCCGCGGGAAGCTGCCATGTTCAGCCCAAGAAGCCGACAGGGACCATCAGCGTAAAAAAAAAAGCAAATGCGTCCGTCAACAGAAAGGTGCTCTGATGCACACCCTTCCTTTTCAACTTGCGCAAGGTGCCTCTGGGAGTGTGCTCGAGAGACTTTTCTGCAGCTTCCACGGTCGTAGACTATTTTATTCCTGCTCTCCATTTCCGTAAGTGGGCTGACCAGTTCGCTGTGCCGCCTGAAATCTTGCGGCTTCCGTTCGAAAGGCGAAGAATTCACGGTATCCACCCGCCCTGCGTTACGTCAGGCTGTTGCGTCAGGTGGGTACGTCGAGTGAAATAGGCGTCGCGAAAGCTCAGCCATGGGCGCTCGATGTCCCGTATTTTGGTATTTGGTGGGGGATCGAGTGGCGCCAGCAGGGCAGCTGGTGCAGCAAACTCAATTACTTGCTCCAGAAACCTTCTCACCCAAGCCAGTCGTGACCACAATCTGTACATCGTAGGGTGAGCAGAACGGAAAACAGAAAGGTCCGGCTAGGGCTCCTCGCAAACTCCGTGCGCCGAAGAGAGCTCGCGTCTGTGCTCATCGCGGAGCTGTTTTATACAAGTGGGCGGCCACACACACACGTGTGTATGTGTGTGTGCGTGCGCGTGCGTGCTTGTGTGTGTGTGTGCGTGTGTGTGTGTGTTCGTGTGTGTGTGTGCGTGCGTGCTTGTGTGGCTGTGTCTGTGTGCGTACGTGTGTACGTGCCCGCACGTGCGCGTGCAGCCCGAGCTTTGATTTTTCGCGTTTTAACAATATCGGCCGCGCCCTCCATTATGTCACAGATAATAACCAAGCGAACAGAGCAGCGATCAGTGCGCGCACGGTGGGTGCGGGACACCCCGTCCAGCTTCGAGTTGTTTCGGTTTCGTCCGCGCACTGCGCGCATACTAAGCGCCAGCGCTGGGTCCCTCCAGGCTCTGCGTGTCCGAGGACCGGGCGTTCGGGGTGTCCGTGGGATATCGCCCTGCGGGCGGGCTCTGGTCGCCGCGCTGTTCTCACGGTCCGCGTGGTGGCGGTGCTCTCTCGAGACGGAGTACGGCCGCGGCAGGAAGCACGCGGCTTCGCAGTCCTCGTTGTGCTAAGGAGGAGGACGGCCCGCACCCTTCCTGTCTTCTGCGCACTCTCCTCTCCCTCTTCTCCTCCCCCTCTTCCCTCGTTCGCTTCCCAGGGCCAGCCGACGCGTCCATTCGTATCCTGTCTCCTTATTAAATGGCGCGGCCAGCTGTCTTCGTTGTTTGCGACTTATCAAAACAAACATAAATATTGGCTCGAGCTAAAGCAGCCACCACCGCTGCAAACGTGCGCGCGTTTCTTCTTGTTTTCTGCTTTTCTGAGTAAACAACAACGTTTTTGCAGGTGCAAAAAAAATAAGAAAAGGACAATAAAGAAGAAAACTGTAAATTTCAGCCACCTGTATACGCGCGAAATCTACGACTAGAGAAAAGAATTTGTACGCGCATGCATTCGTTTGCTTTTGAGAACCACATTTTCTGCGATGCGTTTTGAGCGCCTAAGATTTTTGTCAATTCATACAATTATTTAAAGAAAGAACCACACGTTTAACGTAAAGTAGTGTCTCTTTAGACCAAGCTTCGATTCTGTTGCGCTGTGTGAAAAAAGAAAAACAAGAAACAAAAGAAAAACGCGTTTAATGATTTGAACTTCTCAGACAGAGGAACTTATTGAGTGTCTAGTTTCTTGATGGTGCTCCCAAATTAAAAGAAAAATAGCAGCCGTTTTGCAGATCTGACGCAAACTAACACCTCATTTCGTCCAACGTGACAAGACTATTTCACCACCGTGTGACGTTGATGATGAACAGGCTGAGAAGGATCGCGGGCGTCGTACAAGAGTGTTCTGAGGCACCAGCAGCGACTGCGGCAGCGGGGTGATTCGAACCCACCACCGGGAACTCACCGGTCAATGGGTACAAGCGCTCCAGCTATCACAAGCTCTCCAAGGGGTGTGCATTTGAGAAGAAGCCGTGATATCCCCCCATGCTGTGCTCTATAGGGACCGACCACCCAAGCTTGGGTGAGTAAAAAGAAAGTCACAACTCCTGGTGAGGATCCCGTGTCCGTTCCTATGTCGGTGATTTCATCCATCACCCATCACTACCTTGCATGTTCCTCTAATATTCACCAGTCATCAACGTAGTCACCCCCCATCTGATGTAGCAAGCCTTGCCCCTAGCATGGCTGACCTCACCAGTTCACATTGAAGAGCCTTCTCTCTCTCTCTCTCTCTCTCTCTCTCTCTCTCTCTCTCTCTCTCTCTCTCTCTCTCTCTCTCTCTCTTCTCTCTCTCTCTCTCTCTCTCTTTAAAAGACGAATTAATCGTGATCTTTTTGCTTTCCAAGACACTGAGTTCCCGAATTGCCGATGATGTCGAAATCAGCAGCAAAAACACGATCACTTTATGATGGAAGGCGCAAAATGAAGTGCACGATGTCGCGTCCAGCTTTGTGTGAACAGCGTAGCAGGTAGCAAGCAACAACTATTTTGCACGTCACCTTGATATTTGAGTAGATTAAAAAAGAGGTACAGGTCTAAATGCACCCTATACCTGCCCGCATGACCTTATGCCCAGTGATGCCGACATTGAGCTAGAAAGCTCACAGATAATTTGACCCAAGTGGACATCGCTCCGTCAAAGTTGCAAACGCCAGTTGAGCACGATATGCTTGGTTGGTTGGCTGAGGCTGTAGAATCAGGAGGTGCTAGCCTTGCACGATGTGCCGGCAATGGCTCCAGCCGAGTGGCAAATGATGCGTCAACTATGTGGCCCACTCAGCATGAGTCCGCTAGTTGAGCGTCCTAAAGAAAGTTGATAAGAAGGCACGATACTTCTATACAACGCGTCCAATGCTCCAATGCGACTATCATTGTGTATTTGTCGGCGTCATCTACAGCCACCTGCAGAAGCATAGCTCTTAAAACTCTGCGAATCTAATCGAGCATAAACATACCTGGCCAGAAATATCCTGAGAGTTTTGACTACCGGATTAAATCGAGTTCCGAAAAAAATATTCGACGTCAGAATTATAGATCCAGCAGAAAGAAGCTCAGCAGATCCCGCGTTTACGTCCAGCATATTGTCGCTTCTCCCCGCTTCGAACTCGGCCTTACGTAATCCTCATGCCGTGACTTCCTTCCGGCCCCCTGTTTACGAACCACATGGTGACACATTTTTCCCGCCGGTCGAGTTTAACCTTATTCGCGTCTAAACAGCTCGCCCTCCGGAGGAGCACCCGCGCTATCTGCACTCGTGCAAATTTATCGGTCCAGTTTGTTTTCGGCGCCATATAGCGCGCGAACCTGCCGGATAAAAGAAAAAAAAGTTACGAGCGAAACTCATAAAACCAGTCCGTCTGTCTGCCTCCATGCCTGTGCACGTATGTGTGCGTGTGTGTGTGACTGCATTCGCAAACGGTATTATTGCGGCAGCACAGCCAACAGCGGTCGCCGGAGGCTAGGAGACCCGTTCTGTCAGGCTCGCACCCGCGCGGTGGCCGCCGATCGGATGGTGGCTTCTCCAACACCCCTTAAATGTTGAGAAGGCCTCGGTATCGCCCTCTCGAGATATTCTTTCCCACGACGCACTTAGTGAGTTCTATTTCATCACTTTGACATTTGTTTCAACGCCCGGGAGTTATAACTGCAATGTGTCTGTCGTCCAGCAACACTGACTGAACTTCGCGGAGGCCGTCTTGTCTACACGGTGTCGCCGTTCTAGCAAGACTCGCCGTATTTCTTCTACGGTTGTCTCCACTCGCAGTGCGTGCGTGCGTCGGGTCGCGCAGGAAGCGGAAACGGATTTTTATATAAGGCGCGAGTTCGTCGTCGTCGTCGTCGTCTTCGCAGTCGGCCCCGTTCGACCATCGGCTTCGCGATCCGCATCCCAATTGAGCTGCCGTCTCGGCCACTGCTGGACCAGCTTGGGTCGCCGCCGGCGATGTCGCCTTCCCCACTGTGCACTACGAGCGACGACGACGACGACGACGACGATGTACGCCGCATTCGTATCATGCGCATGTCAGCTCTACAAATCACAGCCGAGATGTCGTAGACTACTGAAAAGGCCAAGACTGCAACGTACGTGTCCTGCTTGGTCTTTTGAGAAAAGTTGCAGGGGCGGATTCCATTCGCTGCAGTGAACTATACATGGCGCTAATTAGCCTCTGCGTTAACTGAAATGCGATAGAAATAGGGCGAAAGGGCGATGTACTGCCTTGCGAGCATGAAAGGCAGTTTCAACTTTTAGGGGCGAAGCCCGTTGGGGGCCGGGGCTGTTGGCGTCTCCTGTCGTGGTCGTCGTTGTCGTAATCGTCGTTCGCCTCATGTAGCCACGGTGCTAAAACAACGGGTAACTCTGCTACGCCTCGCGCTAGAACGCAACGCGTGCTAAAAGAACTCCGGGACACTCATTTACGCCTCGCGCTAGAGAGCTTCGCGCTTCAAAGACAAGAGGCTTTTACAGCAAAGCTGTATATACGTGTACCCCGCAATGATTTTCATCTCCGAGGGCAAAAACGCCAAGACGCCAACAGTACACTTATACACTGCATGCTTCGCCCCTCTCCTGGTTTCACGTTAGTGGGGATGGCTCGGGATTTTCTGTTTAGATCAAAATGGTACAACGCATTCCCCTAAAATTAACTGGAGCTGCGGTGGCTCAGTGGCTCTGGCGTTGTGCTGCTGAGCCCAAGGTCGCGGGTGCGAATGTGGCCCTGTGGCTGCTTTTAAGGTGTACACGAAAAGCGAAAAAGCCCATGTGTCACCGCGATTTCGGCGCATCTTAAAACTCCCCAGGTGTTCGATATTTGGGGCCCTCTACTACACAGCGCCTGATCTTCACAGGCGCGTTAAACTCACCAAATCGGTCACTCTTTAAACTGACTGAAATGCCCTGATATATTTCAGGGCAGTATCGTGATGTAACGTCTAGCCCCTGTGAGCATTAAAGGCAGTTGCAACTTCGTAAAATTATCTGAAATTGTTGCATCATATATATTTCAGAGCTCCCCGAGAAAGCGACTGCTGGTGTTTTGACGATAATCGGCGAATGTACTCGTTTCAAAACTTTTACATCTAAGCGGTGTTATGTCGGCTGAGAAGCTGCCGGGGAGCGGAGAATGAGACCATACTTTACAGTTCCTGACCCTCTGTACGTTTCAACCCGTCGGTATAATATAGACCCCCCCCCCCCTCCCTTCCCTCGCCTGAGCTGAAATCGGGAGAGGAGGGGCTATATGGGAGGGGGAGGGGTGTTAATCGCCCAACCACCCTAATTCTTGTGTACCCCTAAATCTGGTCGATTAACACCTGTCCATCACTTCGAGTTGTTGATCAATTCGCTATCGCGCTAGAAACGGCTATCCTCCTGGTTACCTCACTTGGTAGAGCGACTTCCTAGATAGGCGGTGGTCGCGGGTTCAAATCCTGGACCATAATTTTTTCTTCTCAACTGCGAAGTTTCTAAGAAAGCTTCAACGCTTTCCTTCGTAGCCGCAAGGGTGCATTGAAATGGATGCAACATTTTCCTTCGCACAACCGATGTTAAATCATCATCATCATCATCATCATCATCATCATCATCATCATAATCATCATATCTACGCCCACTGCAGGGCAAAGGCCTCTCCCACTGATCTCCAATTACCCCGGTCCTGTGCCAACTGTGACCACTTTATCCCCGCAAACTTCTTGATCTCATCTGCCCATCTAACTTTCTGCCGCCCCCTGCAGGGGATCGACTCTGTTACCCTTAATGACCAACGGTTATCTTGCCTTCGCATTACATGCCCTGCCCACGTCCATTTCTTCTTCTTAATCTCTACTAATATGTCCTTAACACGCGTTCGTTCCCTGACCCACTCCACTCGCTTCTTGTCCCTTAGTGTTACACCTATCATCTTCCGCTCCATTGCTCGCTGAGTCGTTCTCAAAGTAAATTGAACCCTTTTAGTGAGCCTCCAAGTTTCTGCCCCGTAGGTGACTACCGGTTAGATCCTGGGCTGCTCCCTACCGATGTTATATGTCATCATAAATTCATCACCATCATCATCAGTAGCAGCAGCAGCCGTTGCAGGACAGGCGTCTCCAGGAGATTTATAGCCACGTATACGGTATATCTAGTGCTAGCTGAGTCCACCCTTCCCCCCAAATTCCCACCCAAATTCCCGTTTCTCCACATTATAAATTAGCGGTCCTCAAACAGGCGCAGCGATGTACGACCGATGACGTTTCGCTTAAAAGAGTGCGATATTGTAGGTTTATAAACTACGACCAGAGATAACAGGCAGTCGCGGCTTTACAATACTCTGCACTCTACGCGCTAAATTCGTTTCGTAATACGAACGGCCCGGATTTCCGTATAAGGTTTCGGAAGCAATTCGGTAGTGCCTTCAGCTTCGTCTCTGCATTCATTCACATGCGATGCGCATCATGTCGGCAGGAGGGCTCAAATCGACGGGTTTCGTCGTTCAACACGGTATGCAAGTTGTTAGTGCACATGACATCCGACATCAGGGTAGCTGCGCTGATCACGCGTTATCACCAAAAGATGTACAGCCTGTAAAAAGCTTGTCTATAACACAGCTTTCGTACTGTCAGCCTTATCCTGCCCCGCCGGTGCGGGATTTGAATAAAACTACTGCGGAATTCTGAAGTCTTAGCCCTTCGCTTTTGCCTCGGACATGTTTGGAACGAGTATACGTTTCGGCAGTTTTCGGATGTGGCTGGTTGAAGTTGAAATCGCTGTTATAGACAAGCGTTTTACTGACTGTACTGCACTGTTCGTCGGGCGTGTATTCGATCCGAACAAATCAGTCGACTGCAAACCGCCGCCAATTTGGTGGTGCGTGCTGGAGTGCCTGCAACAACACTGCTGTTTATCGGTAAATTTGTTTCAGTAAAGGCGCCCCACTTATAGCGACCCGGCTTGCTATCTGAAGGGGGTGATTAAAACACTTTTCTGGTGGAGGTGAAAAGCGAAAACGCCCATGTGTTCGAAATTTCGGCGCACGTAGATCCCCAGGTGGTCGAAATTAATCCGGAGCCCCTCATCGCCGGTGTAGCGGCGACGCGTTAAACCCCGCAATCAATCAATGGGGGTGAACAAAGATTATTGATTGATTGATTGATTGATTGATTGATTGATTGATTGATTGATTGATTGATTGATTGATTGATTGATTGTAGGGTCTAACGCGCCGACGAAACGCAAGCGATGAGGCGCGCCGTAGTGGAGGGCTCCGGATTAATTTTGACCACCTCGGGATATTTAACGAGCGCCGAAATCTCGTACAAACGGGCGTTTTTGCTATTCGCCTCCATCAGAAAAGCGGCCGCAGTGGCTGGGAATCGAAGCCACGTCCTCGAGCTCAGCAGCACAAGCGGTAAACATAGAATGACTGTGGGGAGCTTGTGAAGGGCATCCCAAAAGCGCCCTGACTCTATATACACGACTCACATCGATTATTTTCAGCATGAGTGGTGTTGCCGTAACTCCAACGTTCATTACACTTCAAGAACACCTGGTAGTTACGTAAAGTCATGGTGAAATAAAAAGCTAACGCGATAACATAAGCCGGAACATACAAATAGTGCAACTTCTTTCCGTGCAAGTCAAATGCATGGCTTCATAACAGAAGCAAAGTTTGGAATTGTGACTTTCTAAATACGCCCATTTCCAAGGACCATATTCTTCAATTTTGCGTGTTGTGGATTATATATTCATGTTCAATTTTTATTTGTTCATGACTGTACAGAACTATCAGAAATGCGACAGTGCCCGGCTTGCTTGCACGCTTCAGCCCCGAGAAACCACAACACACATCACAGACAATAGTGATAAGGACTCTGGAACAATGGGAGGCCGTGTTGCTCAGCTCCGACCAAGAGACTCAACGCAGCCTTGTCCATCTGGCCGAAGATGCCGCTAGGGCTCACGGGCTCCTGGCCGCCATCTGACGGGAAAGGACCGTCGAACGCTGCTTTTCGTCTCCTTCCCTCCCCCAGTTTGGGCAAAATAAAATTTTCTCATCATCATCCTCAGTCCGATGGGGCCGTCCATAACTTCCTTCTGCGCATGCGCGTAATGGTGTGGTGCATCATCGCGGAAGTACCTTTTCCACAATTCGCGCATTACGCCTACATACAGCCAGTTCTTGAAAAAATAAATTATGGAGGAGTCGTTTGGTAGGCAATTTGCGACATCTATCTCCAGCATGCCTGTCTACGACACAATTTTTACAGACGAATGCGTCTGTACAATTTCTGCTCAATACTTGCTGATTAAGTTCCCCGCGGAGATTATTATCTTTATACATAAGTCGTAAGAATTATAGCAACAACTTTGAATTTTCCCCATTCCAAACCAACAGAACTCACCAGCGAGGCCTTTGTTGCGCGATTACCTGCAGTGGCTATCATATCATGTTGGCGTCAAGAACAATTAGGCCGCTCATCAGATGGCACGACATGAACCGTCGTTTGCTCCCTCTGTGAAAGTGTCCCGTGACTTCCGGATCGTCTCAAGAAGGGCAATCAGCGACCATTTTAAGTCTGTGCGTGCCCACGAATATTACACCAAGTGACTAACAAGAGCGAATGCCGCTCTATATTTTACCGCATATGGACGTGGTCAGCGAAGACCACAGCTTGGCGATTCAAGCCATGGAGGCCTAGTTCAATCGCCTTCGTGCACGTCATGTGTGGTGGTAGGAGAAGTGGAACACTATGTAATGCGCTACCCGCAGCATGCTGCAGAGCGTACAACACTGCTCTCGGCGATGTGCAAGTTCAGAGCACCACACACCACTCCGGACAACGTCGTCTTCCCAGTCGGACAATGTATACTTCGCAGACAGACATCGCACCTCCTTATCAGCTTCATTCGGGACACACAACTCGCGGACTCGTGGTGAAGGAAGAGTACGTAATTAGACGCATCGGGTGCCACTCGCCGGAATATCATGCAAGGCTAGCCCCACCTGACCAAACTAGACCACTACCACCATCAGACACATTGTGGAGCATCATTGCTCAAAACGAAATCCCGTTCAGCGATATCCGGTCTGCTTTGTAATACAACATCCGTAACTTCCCCGCCGCTGTGTGCCAGACGAACGGAGGGGGAAGCAGTGCAGATCAAGCCGGACAAACCGCGCGCTGGTGCTGCACTTCGACCCGGAAACAGACTTGGGCGGCCGCTGCAATTCGGATATATAGACGAGGCTGCAGCCGCGCGGATGTGAGCTGGGTATAGAGAGGACGTTAGCGGCGTCCGATAACGGCTGCGGCATCGGCGACCACCGCACGGGCTCCCGCCGTGAAACGGGACCAGGTCAGACCATGCGACGTGCTCTCTGCGACGTGTCGTGCATCGTCGTCGCGAGGCTGTGGCACTATAATACAACCGAACTCCGTCGCCGTCGCTTCGGCGACGTCTTGGTACGGAGCGACTATCGTTGCGGCAAGTGTCAGTGTGACAATACGACACGATGCCCGGCGCGCATGCCGTGACTGCTTGATAGGGCTGTCGCGATAATTTCGCGAGTTCGAAAATGCGCGGACTTCGGCGTGCGAGTAAGTTGTTCGTTTATCAGTCCGTATGGGACGAAATAAATGGGTATGGGTTCCCGAAAAAAGACTGTGCCGTGTAGGACGTTTCCAGTGTGCTGGGAACCGCGTGGGAAAAGAAGGCGTTCGAGATTTGCATATCTATGTCGGTCACCAGCTTATCACGTATTGCACAAAGATTTACCGAAACTGGTGCCTGCAATGAAGCCTTCTTTGTTTATAAACACGGATGAAAATTGTTTCACGCGGAAAGATAGCGCGCAAGACAGTGGGTGAGTCATTTTTGAGTTCTGTGATCCAACGATTTACCCGTGTTGTGGTTATCCATAGGAATGCCGGGAATTGGAACACAGTCGTTTTTAGCCCTGACTGTGTGTTGCCGCAGAGCTATCGTCATATTGCCTGATCTTCCAGGATTACACTATCTGCGAATGACAGAGAGGACTTCAAATTTTTTTTTTTCGGCACTAGGCGAGTCCAAGCTTGGGACGAGTTTCATAAAGTGCAGTGAGTGCGACCTGCTGTTCGGTGACCATAGCTTCGATATTCCCACCATGGTCTTGGGACTCGGTCGAAACGGTGATGACGTCCGCATTTATGAGCAGTAGCGGGCGCCAGCCTTCTATTCCAGTTTTCTGGGCGCAGTAAGCATGGCGCCATTGAAGAGCAGGAGGTCTCATACCGAGCCGTATTTTAACATCCAAATATCGAAGCTGTCCATAAGGATATACTTCATCACCAACATATACTTCTTCTACAACATTGGGGTTCCTTTAGCAGCCGTACATTCATGATGTATAGGGTGCCTATAGCTCCGTCCCATACCCCTCCCCGAACCAGCGACCATGCATTTATCAGTCATCCGCACAGATGAGTAGAAGCGATGTAGGGGCATCGCTCATAATCTGGCTCAGGTATTGCATATCCACGTTATGCCTGTTAAGTTCAATATTTATACAATGAACAGAATACAAAGCGCCATGCACGCCTTCTGCTATTTCCCGTGTAGGTCCTCTTTCTTGGCCTCGTCATTCGCGACATTCGCACACTCAGGCGCATGCATTGGACGTTACGAAGCATTGTGGCACAGCCAGCCCAGCGCGACTTGTTGTTGCGTTGCGGCACGTACGATCACCCCTTTAAGGCTGCTGACTGCTTTGGTGCGGCACACTGTTACGAAAAGGGAAATGTTTCGTTTACTAATTCCAACTCGTCATCAAACGGGTTGCGATAATGAAAGACCCAAATGGCAAGTGAATTTTCTAGGTGGGTAGAGGTCTCATCGCACGTTAAGAATCCCCAGTTGGTCAAAATCAACCCGTAGCCCTCAACTACGTCATTTGAACAAAATTTGAACAAAATTCGAACAAATCTGAACGATCACGGGGATGGCTTGGTGGGCTAATTGGTGATGCATGTGACCAGCGCACGCAGACGAGAAAACAGATGTCAGAAATGGCAGAAAGGAAGATAGATGGAAGATGGAGGGTGAAAACAGACAAAAGAAATGAAGATAGAAGAACCAGCGCCTTGTCCTGTCGTTTCTTCCATCTCTCTCTCTCTCTCTCTCTCTCTCTCTCTCTCTCTCTCTCTCTCTCTCTCTCTATCCATCTGTGCGCTGGTAACCTTGTTAAATCTGAACGAACTGTGGTTTGTAATTTTGTCTATTTACTAATGCGCCTCGGTCCACCATTACAGAACTTGTCGTCTTTGGAGGAGGAAAACCTGGATCCACCTGGAACAAGTTTTTCCCCTTTTACCTCAGCATCTCTTACCCTCCTCACCCCGTTGTCGGTAACGGACCCGCTAACTACGCAGTAAGGGTCTGCCACTTGTTTACGTGCCGACGGTAGCAGCATTTCCACTCGCAGCTTTCGAGCCAATGAACTACTGTCCGAGACCGTTGCTCATTTCGAGCACGCGTAACGCATTACGGTCCATTAAAGCCGATCTGACTCGCCGGGACCGTACCGCACGCTGCGATGACGTGGGGTGCGCTCCTATCTCGGCTCGAAAATTCCCACGGACCCGTTCTCGATGCTGCGCCCGCCGCTGCGCAGTGGGAGAAATAAGTGGTGCGATGGAAAAGGGAATAAAGCAAACGCACACCACACAAAGAGCCGTTTCGTGCCTCCTGCGTAAGCAAGTCGCGACTGTCACTGTTACACCTGCGTCCAGGCGTGTCTCCAAGCTCTTTTCTTTCTTACTTTTTTTCCTTCGCGGCCGCAAGGTTCACAGACCGCGTTTCTAAGTTTCGTAAACAAGCTTTCGAGTGAGCTGTCTGCTCGGTGTGGTACGACGAGCAGTTGGACCACTATTTCAGCAGAGCAAGCTGGCCCCGATTGCAGCTGGTCAGATGACCTCGGCTTGGTATTGCATCCCGCTTTGCCATCCCCCGGGCCCTTCCAAACTGTTGTGCTACCGAAGTTGCTGACTTCCTTTTACATGACGTTATTCTGCAAACTCCTCGCCGATAGAGGGCGGTCCTTTTTAGCCCAAGTTATCGCGGACATCCTGCGTTTTTGTGGCACTAAGCACAATTTCTCTACTGCGTATCATCCACAAACGAATGGGCTCACTGAACGTCTTAATCGTACCATCACCAACATGATAGCCATGTATGTTTCACCGGACCAACGCGACTGGGATGTAACGTTACCGTTTGTGACGTTTGCTTACAACTCTTCACGGCACGACGCCACCACATATTCCCCAGTTTTCCTTTTGTACGTAAGGGAACCTTCCTTGCCGCTGGATTTCCAAGGTTTCTGTGACAGAATATATACGCGACCGACGTCATCGCCCGCGCTGACTACGCACGACAGATTGCCCGTACCCGCGTCAACCAGTCCCAAGCCAACCAAAAGGCTGCTTACGACAAGCGCCACCGTTTCGCTATGCGCCAGGCTCCCTAGTCATTCTGTTGTCTCCTCGCCGCCACGTGGGTCTGTCAGCGAAACTACTATCACGCTACACCGGCTTTTACAAGGCGTTACACCGGGTGACCAACGTGACGTACGCGATCACCCCGATGAGGCGAGGTAGACGCGGTTAGAATTAGCTGTGTTTACACTATTTTCAAAAGGGGAAAGTCGGAGACACAGCAGATGAACGTTTTAGCTCCTCCAGGGCGCCACGCCGATTGTCTTTCTCGTCCCCCTTGATTGGCCACACCGTACAGGGGGATTTCTCGTCATAGCAGTATACCTTCCCCACTTCGCCAACGAAGGCTGCTCCGTAACAATATTTTCGGCGAATGAATTTGCTGTTGGTCTTTCGGGGGGCACCAGACAGGACACTACAAATCGGTGACAAGAGCATGGTCCTCATTGCCCGACATATCCTATACAGGATACCTTTCTTCACGTGGC
Source organism: Haemaphysalis longicornis (assembly GCF_048455015.1). NCBI lineage: Eukaryota > Metazoa > Arthropoda > Arachnida > Ixodida > Ixodidae > Haemaphysalis > Haemaphysalis longicornis. Next base: position 108,770,861 of record NW_027526460.1, on the reverse strand, counting down.
TTGGCCGCAGGTTTTTTCCTGTTGGCCTCCGTCGAAACTAGACTTTTTTTTATGATATCTTTATTGAAACAAAATAAGGCAGTAAAGAAACTCGAACACTGATGTGGACGACAGCCCAGGCCTCGATGGAATTCCGTGTTCCCCACGCATTATGGCTTTCCTCTGGTCGAGCGGGCTGTTGTGATGTCAGGAAAGGCGTACGAGCTCCTGCACTGAGGGCTCGACCTCCCGGAGACTTCGTCGACATTTTGCCAGCAAGGAAGATGCGAATTCCTCCTCCGTCACTTAAATATACAACCTCATGATGAAGATAGCGGAATGAAGTTGAGTGAGTTCAAGCAGGCCAGGGTACGGACTTCAGGGGTAAGAGTGCCAACCGTTATGTGAACCTTCAATAAACGTCATTGCATCCGGGCCCACGGGCGTCTCGAACTCGGTGGAAACTTCCTGGAGATTAAGGCTCGATTGGTCTTTCCGTCTACATGTACAATTTCGTCTCGCTAGTCCTGCGGCGGTTTTGATATACAGGCTGGTTTTATCTGGTTTGGGCCACTTGTATTCATTGACGTTAATGATCCTCCCCTTTTTCCCGTGGGGATAAGGTCAAGAGAGTAAAAAAAATGCTTTATTTATTTATTTTACCCTCAGGGCATACAAGCATTGTAGGTGGGAATTGTGTAGAATATTTCCTAATTGTCTGGGGAGTGACTGTAAGTTCTAAAAAATTTCCGAACTGGCACGCTGCGCTAAAATTATGCTTATAATGAAATTTTCGAATAACCAAAATTTCGAATAAAATTTGGAATATTTTCGAATATTTCGAATTTTTCGAATATATTTCGAATTTTTCGAATATGTTTCGAATATTGAAAAAGAAAATCTCTTCTATTTTTCACGCTACCTCTTTATTATGTGTGGTGTCCTTCTGTTCATGTAAGGGATCCTTCTGTTCATGTAAGGGATCTGGTGGGCGGACATGCCTGCACTCATGCGCGAAGAAGGTTCCTCTGCAGCGCCCGATGCAACATCGACACACACCGATGTAACACCGATGTACATTTACGGACGCTGGCGTGAAACCTCAGTGGGTTATGATGAATGCTACATTGGGAAAATAACGATTATTAATATCACCAGGGTTTAGCTGACCGCAGGCGAAGCACCAAGTTACTCGCGCTTTCTTTCGTTTTGTACCAGAGAGCTCGTGCGAATATCATGCGGAGAGCATTTTTAGCCACTCTGCCATGTAGGCTATCGCATTGCTGCCATACAACCCTTTAGCCAAATTGTATCTGCCGTTTAACCCGATCTGCACGCCGTAAACAAGTTTCGCAGAAGTAGTTTTCCACGGAAGAGGTGCTCCGGGCGTCAGCGCATTTCTTAAGAAGTCGCACTAAAAACAGCGATGAATTAAGATTCCACTCCCGTCCTGCGTTAATCATCCACTGCCCCCGACGCTTGCAGACGACGCTAAAACGAAGGAAAGCCAGAACCAGAATGGTAATGCTTGGAGTGCTGCGGCCGCAGCAACGGCCGTCTCTCTTCAATTCTTGCCCAGTGTCGCGAGGGGCGTAAATTCCTCCGAGTTATCTTTAGCACCACTGCACCGCCTTTAACGTTGTCGCGTGCGTCAACCCGCTTGCTCTGAACGCGGGTGATGACACGATGTTTGTGTACGGACTTTTGCCGGTCCGGTGGCTGAGAAAATATTACAGTCCGTTTACCTTTCACGGGAGGAAATTTTAAGACCTGTTTAAAGTAACCGAGATGAAGCGTTACTCTGAGGAATCCGTTGATCCACAAATATCGCGCGTCGTTATTGTTGTTTACGGAGGGCACATTCCTGGATCATTTTGTTCATACTCACCTCTGGCGCAAGTTCATCATGCTGTCGATAGAGGAACGCAGACTTCGAAAACCGGCCATGGCCTCAAGGGTAAAAATCATCTTTTCCGTGAGATATCCAAGAGAGCTTGGCCTGTCAATAGGGCGCCTCTACAGCAATACGGTCGTTAGGGCGCTTCCAGACTACGGCAATAGGGCAGTTCCAGTGTACTACGGAGGAACGGGCCTATATTTCTGCTGCTGATGTACGATAGCTTCCACACAGATTCGATTAAGTGATCTGAGGGCATGTGACCAGTTGCAGGGACCGCATAGGGCGGAGCAGGTAAGATTACGGTGACCGGGCGATGAAATATGACAGACGCTCTACCTCGAGCTCTGCCATGGAAAAAATAGCATTTCCGTACGTTGATCGAGTGCGGAGGCATAGGGCACCACTAGCACTGGCGTACGCAGGGGGGGAGGAGGGAGGGGCCGAGGAAGCCGCCTCCTCCCCCCTCCCCCCCCCCCGAAATTTTTCGGACGGGGGGTGATTCTGAAGGCTGGAGTCACCACGGTCCATTTTTTTTGCTTTTAGGTGTTTATGTGGTTTTGTTGTTTTGTTCTTATTTATTAGTTCTGTTTGTTTTTGTTATTAATATTATTTGAGAAGTTCTTGTTTGTTATTATTTTCTCATTTTTTTAAGTGGGCCCGGCTCCCCCCGAAGCAAAATCCTGCGTACGCCACTGTCCTTGTCTACCTAGCACGATTAATTCTTAAAACAAACCTTGAGAAAAAGTCCTCCATGCCTTCCTGCTGGTTTCATGCAGTGCCAAAACCTTGCCTATAGCTCTGCTGATAAGGCATTGCCAGATCGCGCACTGCAGCAGAGATATTCGGGATAGGGGCTTCGAGGGTCAGGGGACTCGCGAAAGGATTTCCAGCTCCGTTTCTGAATCCCAGCTTTTGGGGAAAGGGCCAATGCAGCGGAAGTCTCCAATGGAGTCTTGAACTGAGGACCCCACCCTACATTTTGAGGCTCCCATTAAAGCTTTTTTTTCCCCCTTTCTCCCACCGCCGCGCTTGAGCCTGAACGATTCGACGCTGTATTTTCTCCTGTGCACGTCCGACAGCTTCGGTCGAGTGTGAATTTAGTGCTCCGGTACCATCACCTACTATTCCTTTGAATTCTCTGGTGGCGTATTGCGGTTGAAGGCATGCGCACCTGCGTTGCACTGCGGGTCTCTAGGTTTCTTGGATAAGCCCTTTCGACAGACGTAATTCGTCAGAAATTCCAATATCGGCCAGTCAATATGCTTGACTATGGTCGGATCACTCGGATCTCGGATCCGATCGGATAGAAATCGGATCGGATCCGATCAGATCCATTCGGATCGGGTCTCGGATCTCGGATCCGATTATCGGATCGCTCAATTCTGTTGTATGCCATAACGTTGTCGCTGTCGTCTTGAGTAGCTAAAGGCGCCACACCAATGGCCCGTAAAAGCCGAGCACGTTTTTGCACAGGGCATGCAAGGGAATACACGCCCAGCTACCCGAGGTGCCCATGGTGAATTACGCGCCGAGAGGCGGCGCGAGCATGCGCAGATTGTTCTGAACCGTACCACTGCGTTCAGGTGTACCAGGCTGGAGAGTCCAGGAATGTTGGTTCTAGCCTCGCTGCAGCCGGAGAGGCGCTATAGCCGCAAGGAGAACTGCTGCAGAAAACGCACCGCGAGCGCGCATATCTCAAACAGCCCAATTTGCCTACGAATAGCGATCGTCCGTTAATTTTTATCGGTTTGTTGTTGTTGCTTCCAGCCTTTCCAAACCAGGCACGCTGTTCCGATGTTCTAGCAAACTATGGGCGCCGTTGATTGGGTAACGATACCATGCCTTTTTTTCTGACTTTCCTTTCTCTTCCAGTCTACTCCCTCCCTCCCTTTCCTCTAAATACTGGATATTCTGGCGGCCAGATTCACGCCGGTATGTATGCTACGATGAACAGATAGGACTAAGGGACCTTGCTCTATATCAACACTATGTGAACACAGATAGGAACTTGCTCTATATCAACACTGCTTTTTTAATCGGGAACAGAATTCCATCATAATGTGTGATCCTGTCCGTGGATGCGACTTCATGCTGCTGTACACACGAAAACGCGGATACAATATGCAACGTATTGGTGTTGCGTCGACCTCCTCAATCGTTAGGCCGGGGGTGCACGGGGAAACTTTATGGTCGTGGTCATGAATTACAGTTTGTTTTCGCGGAACAACATCTCGCCATTGTGATAACAAACAATTTCTTTCGCAGTAAACAAACCCGTTTCCAAGTTGCATGTCGGGACGGTTCTCTTGTCGCCGTTGCTTCCGGAGGCACCTTCCTCCCTTCCCCGGTTCGTGACTGCTGAGCGTTTCATTTGCATGGGTGCATCCTTCAGATGCCCTTCGGGGTGAAGTGGGAGGGGGTACTTCGCAATTTGTATACCTTTTCGCCGCATTAATTCCTCGCAGTGATACACAAAGAGGAAACTATATATACGGCATGAACCGCTCCTGCAACTGGCCCGCTTTCATTTCCTTCTCTTGGTTCTTTTCGCGGAGCCCAATGTGTTGTAGTCGGTCGCGGCGACGCGCGCGTAATAACGAAACGCGCGCGCGTACATGCGCGGACCCGGCGAATTGTAAGATGAATCCGCATCGTTCGAGCACGCCGCCCGCTCATCGGAAGTAATCGAGGGGGAGTGGGAGCAGCGGGCTGCGGGCCGGGAGGCGCTCACGCGGAATCCATTGCCGTGATGGAGTGACCATTCGTCCGATTAATGCGACGGTCGTCGTCCGCCCCTTCTCCTGCGAGGCTGCCGGCGACAACACAATGAGTAGGAGAAAGCTTGCGCAATGCTCTAGACTCATATTTGTCCTGCGAAATAGCCGGCGAATGTTAGTGTGAGTGAAATGTAAGGAGTCTTGATTCCTTTATAAATATTTCAAGGTGCTGGGAAAGGGCAGAAGGTTGGGAATCGATGCTGGTACAATGACATACTCGCGTGGCATTCATATCAGGGAGGCGTTTGTGCATGCGGCGGCAACGAGACTTGCTCCCGCTGAATGATAGGCTTTCAAGGGGGCAGTGAGCACTTGTGTATAATGCTATACATCGGCAGCCAGTGTTGTCCCTGCAGGAAGCATAATACGCAAGAGGACCGTGGCATGAATTATACCAAATAACAATCCTTCCCCCAAGGCAAAAAACGGAAACAAAAACAAGCAGGAGCAAAAGGGATTCTTCCGTCGTTGTACGTCTTTTATCTGCTACAACGCCGTTTAGCTAAGCAAATTAATGATAACAGGAAGCGCCGTCACCACACTAAAGAAATATATGCACGGATACAAGTCCTGTCTCCGTTTCGTTCTTTCATTTTTCTTCGTTTCCAGAAGAACCTCGAGAAACGTTCAATCCCATGGGCGGTTGAAACGGTGTAGTGATTCACTAAAAGTTAATCAGTGATCTCGTCAACAGAGGCTCTTCCAAATGCGCGTAGTGGGAGCGCTTCATCGATTTGCAGAGATGGCCAACTTCAACGGCTTCGTTGTCACCGTTCGTTCGTAATCCGGTGTCACACCGCTCGCATCTGCGTATCAGTCCGTTCACCTCGCAGGAGTTGACGAGCCCAGTGAATACAGAGGGTGTGGTGCGCGTGCGCTAAAGTTTAGCTGATCAAATTTTCGTTTGAAGCCGCGTTATAACAAAGTAATCGAGACAGGAACCTGGATTCGTTATGAGCGATATTCTGTTAAGAGCGGGAATCATTTGCCCTCATTGCGCTGCGGTGGGGAGCATAAAAAAGCGAGATTTCGAATAACGCGACTTCGTTATAACACGAGTTTACTTACTCTCAAGCTTGCCCGCTGAAAAGTGCACTTAAAATAACTACTTCGGACTTTCCAATTAGTGTGGCACTTGCCTCGCTTGTTTACTTACAAACACTTGTTGTTGTGAATGCGACCGTTTCAGAGAAAGCGTAATCCACAGGAGAGCGGAATTAATTCCTCCCGCCGGAAAGACGAGGCAGAGGGCGGCGGCGAGCGCGTGACGCCGTGCTTGGCCTTCCACACGGCCGTCGTCCCCGCCGGCTGGCCACCCCGACGACGCTTGTGTACGGCGTGCCGCAAGGCCCAGTACTCGCCCCCGTCCTGGTCGTGGTGCTGGTTCTCGTCGCGCGCCGCGTCCTTGGTCAGCCGAGTGCTGCCCGAAAAAGACTTCGCCATCGCTCGCTTTCTTGCCCACACGGGCGCCACCGAGGGTCAACGAAAGAACAAAAAAATAGTAGCGAAGATAATGAGGCAGGCGCGTGGACCCGCCTGGAGGGGTTACACGAACAACAACGGGGGCTCAGCGCACCGCTATACGAGCTACATTGGTGATCTAAGGCTGTGGCCGTAATTAACGGCCTATGTCCAGGTTTTGGGCGGGGTAGGAAACAGCCGCGTGGACAGCCGATGGTGGAGAACTTCAGAAGCGTCAACACTTTTTTTTTTCCGGCATCACAGATTTTGCGCCATATTGAGTGACACACAAGTGACAAACTTGCCGCGATGATATCATTTAAATTCCTTGGGACCACTAAAGCTACTGCACACGGATACGCATTTTGTACCTTGCTTAGAGTCTCTAGCGAGTTCAAAAATAGACATCGCCACCTTCATGCATAACCACTTTGCATGGCTGAGGTAAGTACCAGGCGCAGCAGCGATTTTGTTCGGTGACTTTAATATTGAGCTTGCGTAATATGACAGGAAGACTAAGGTGGACGCTGGGCCAGTTGGTTCAGAGTTTTTGAAGTGTTTCCAATAAATCAGTAAATCCAATAAATCAGTTGTAAGTCCAGTGCCGTCCGTGTCTGTCTTCTCCCCTTGAGTAGCGTCATAACACTGGTTCCCACTTCAAAAACTATGGCAGGAAAAACTGGTTCCTGACTTTTGTCTACGACAAATCTCGGTTCACATGCTAGAACAACCCCAATCATTCAACTACACGGCACAGAAGGTGTTTTTGTTTGGTCTTGGCCACAAAGCGATTGTCACTACCAATTCCCAAAAGCAATAAAGCACCGCATATCCTCATCAGCAGATGTAATAGTTTCACAACAGCTTTGCTAGACATCCACTTTTTCACATAAGTGATGACGCCTTACCAGGGGTTCAAGCCCCGACACAAAATCTCACGCCAACTTAATTTGTAGAATTGCGAGCTTTTTCGCGCAAAAAGGCTGTCGTGAAAAACAAGCTCCTGAAACCCGCTTCGTATCGCGCTGGAACCTGTACACGGTTGTTTATTATTTCCCCTCAGTCCATGCGTGAGAAGCGGCCTCACGCGCGGCCTTCACCCCTGCCGGGTTAAAGGAGCAGCGCGCCGCCGCCACCACCCAGTCCCATCCCTGGGTAAGAAAACACCGTTTTGGAAACGCGCTCACCGTTGGAGCCAACGGGTCACCTCCTCCGCCCAAGCATCTGGCGCCAGCCGTAAAAATCGGCAGTCGCAGAAGCGGCAGTTGCCCATGCCCAGAGCGTCATACAGCTTCGCGCCAGCCTGGCCGGACGGGTAAAAACGCACGCGGAGGGGAGAGGGAGGAGGAGGGGGAGGGGAGGCCGAAGAGCGCGGGGAGACCATATTTTCTCGTCTCCCAAGCGTCCGTGTTACGTGAGGTCAAGCTGCGTGACAAATGGAGCGGTGCAGGGTTGCACGTCGTGGGGTGTCCCCCCTCCTTTTCTTTCCACCGCCGCCGCCGCCGCTAGCCGCTGACCACACGTGTGGCGGTGTGTATGCTCCAGGAGTTAACGTCCTTATTCTTTCCACGTCCTTTTTCTGTTTTTTGCTTTTATGACGGCGGGAATTTGGAAGGAAAAAGGGCCGATCATAAATGGACGGAGTTCACCCGCCCTCCCCTGCGGTGTTTTGACTCGGTTTAGGACGACCCCACGCTGGGCCCGGATTGGCCAACGTCGGGAAACGGATCCGATCCGTCAGTGACAGAGCACGGGGGGTGATTAGCGGGGTCGGAACCTTCGGCCTGTTCCTCCGCGCACACTTGCCTCACGCTGAGAGGCAGGCCCCGGGAGCTTGCTCCTCCGCTTAACTATATAAGTAGGGCAACGAAACTATGTTTTTTTGTATCTCTCTCTTTTTATTAGAGGCCTAGTTACCTGCTGCTCGATTATTACTGAACGTTTACCGGCGATTAGGGCTGCCTTCCCTGTTTTACGGTTCACGCGAGGTAGGGAGGGAAGCCCGGGTCAGGTTAATGCGCATTGGACTTGTCGTGGGCAGCGTATTTTATAAATATACACGCAGCTGCTCGAGCTGCGCAGTCTTCGTTGTTGGTCGTGTAAAGAATAAAAAAAAAAAACAGCTTAAAAAAGAAAAAGAAAAAAAACTCAACCTGTCTTTTTCAGTTCTTGTTTTTCATAGTTCTCCCTCTTTTTAAAATATACGCCCTAATTTCATAATCTGAAAATAGAAAGAATAAGATGAGCAAACAGGGGAAAAATAGGGCGAAAAAATCGCAAGCTTGCTTTCAAGTTCTTGTTTTCCTTAGTTCTCCCTCTTTTTAAAGTATGCATCCAAATGTCACATTGTTCTGAAAATAGAACGAACAAGATCAGCAAACAGGGTTACAAAATTTAATTCCCATTTAGGCTGGTTTAATGCGGGTAGCTCTTTAGGACGTACCCTAATGCCTCAAATGTGCACTCAAGGGGCGCCGTTGACCGCAATCAGAGGCGTCATTGCAATGGCCCAATCATGTTTATGGTTTTTGTTCTGGATATTTACGGTTTCATGTGTTTTTCTTTTCCTCTAGCTTAATCGTGTGGAAGTTGACGTTAAAATTGGCGTGCTTGCTTTAATTCTAAAATGACAATCTTCAAAAAAGGAAACCAAACTTGTACCTCATCGTCTTGGTCCCTCCAACGCACGTAAATTCAAATTTGACGTCTACAAAGCTTGTTGGCCAAGTTACTGCCGTCAGTCCATCTACACGAAAAAAAAATTCCGATAAATTATCCGAACACCTCTAAGAACGTTTCACGATGTAGTCGTAAAATGAAATGGCTTCCTTGTCGTTGAAAACTGCGCTCCTAATAAATCTAGTAAAAAAATAAACAACCCCCTATGGAGGTAACACCCAATCTGTAACGTGCCTCGCAGCATCTCAAGTGCGTGTTCCGCTCGACTTTTAAGTCGATTAGCCCGTCTAATTACTTCAGGCTATAGGCTATGTCAGAAGCGTAATGGGAAGGAGGGGAGGCGACCAAACTGGCGCCTAAAATAACAACCCTTCCAGCCAATCAGCGACGATGAACAAAATGAAGCGATAAGAAGATACATAATTCCATTGCCCAGAGTAATTTCGCGAAACAAAGGCTTAGGGGTGGGGTACAGCAGTTCAGGTGCAAATCGAGGTTCCAAACACGTTTGCTTGGCTCAGGTATGCCCCCCCAAGGCTTACCTTTTGTGCCACTTCTTTTCCTCAGCTGTATCGGCTGGCATTCATTAATCGTGCAGACGGATTGGGATACAACACGGAGATTTCGCTCCTTGAAGTTAACCGGTTATGAGCTGTATACAGTAGCTCCGCAGAAATTAATTGCCTGTCAAGGAAGTCGAAGTGGAAAAAGAAAACCTGTCGAAGTGATAGAAATGGTCACGCGCGTTGTACGCTAGGACCAACTCAGGGGCACAAGGCGATTAGCATCTGTCGTCAAAACTTGGTGACGCCATAACTAATTTCTATTTTTAACGCCTAACCGTCTAAATGCTAACACGTCAAGGAAAGCCGTCTACCCGTATATAATGCTGTATGTGTCCCAATTTCGTCTCATGAGAGTATACTAGCAATGATAGGCCCTGGGGCCTTGATATGGCACCGCTTACATTGCGTCAAAAATGTTTTCTCAGCAATGAATATACGTATAGTAGTAAAGCCAACTTTAAAGGAGCTTGGTAGACAGCGTTATGAAGGAATACACGGAGCCTTAAAGAGGTGTTTAATAGTTTCGTTATAACCTTTGTTATTTGATATCAGACTGTCTTTACTGTCTCTGAAAATATGTCTTCCGAGGAACGCGCTGGTCACGCCGATTTTTAAAGGAACTGGGTGAATAGTGCGCAAAAGGATACACAAGGTCTTATAGCGGTGTTTATCAAAGGCCTAATGGCCTACACGCTGTCATATTCAACTGCCGGAAGAAGTCCCCTGAGAATAGTAGTACTTTCCTTGCAAAGTATATAGGCGTAGTAGTGAAGCCGACTTTAACAAGAGCTCTACGCATGGAAGAATGATTTACGCATTCATCTTGCAGTTCGGATACACGACGTCTTATAGCGGTATTTATTAAAGGCACTAGGTCCTACATATCGAACTGCTGAAAAAAGAATAATGGTGTTTTCTTTTTTTTTTCTTTTGCAGAGCACGTGAGCGTAGTAGTGAAGCTCAATTTAAAGCAGTGTCCGAAGTTATCCGACACCCACCTCAATGTAGCCGTACGGCTACAAAGGAAAGCTATGTCCTTCACTTCGAGTTTTTGATCAATTCTCTCTCGAGCTACAAACGGCTAGCCTCCTGGTTAGCCCAATTGGCACCGCTTAACCGGAGCGACTGCTCCCGGTTAAGTGGTGGTCCCGGGTTCGAATCCTGGACAAGGACGAGTTTTTATTCAACTGCGAAGTTTCTAAGGAAGCTATATAGCTTTCCTTTGTGACCGTACTGCTGCACTGAGGTGGATGTCAAACTTTCCTTCGCGGAAACTTACTTCACCTTGGGGGTTTCCCCTAAATCTGGTCGATTAGCATAGCAGAGTGGTTTACGCATTCATCTGGCAATTCCCTCTTGGTAGTTACTTTAATTTTAATGCAGAGCTCTCTCTGGCTAGGGCTGCGTGCGTTTATCATGTGCGCGAACAAAAAACAAACGCCCCTTCGTTGTCTAACGATAACGATGGTTGAAACGCTCAGCTTCCTTGTGAGGGATTCATTCGCTGTCGTTGGGGCTGTAGGGGCTCACAGAGTTTCGGTAACGGGACGGTCGCCATCAGTTGGACCAAGAAAGCTTCGCTTTAAATAGAAAATTCTTCGGCCATTTTGGAATGGCGCAATCGGATAAACGTCGGATTCAAAACGCGAGAAACCCAGCTTCGATTTTGACTACGGGAAGCGTGTAATTGATGCGCCTTCGCTTATCATCGTCATCGTTTTGTGATATACTCATCGTGCAAAGTTGGCTTTCCTGCAGGGCGTTTTAACGTGATATCGAACGCCATGAGCCATTAGTGAGGGGTAGAAAGATTCGCACTAACGAACCAAAGCTCCTTTATTGTGAGAAAGGTGGTTAAAACGCGAATCTTTCTCCGATGCAACCCGAGTCAAAGCCAAAGTCCAAAATCCAAGCTGCTTCGACAATGTCGGAATGGCTAGGTAGTTAGCCTTGTGTAGATATTTAATGCTTCGCGCAAGTCTATTTCCGATGCCCTGATTTCTGGACTTTTTCACATGCCTTTATATCGTGTTCCGTACCAGGATGTCCTCAATCGAGTGTGCAAAATGTGTGTTCCATCCGGCGTTAAAACATTTTTCTTTACATTACACACTGGCACGCTCCCTTAGATGAAAGATGAAAGAAACTTAGATGAATGACCGGAATCTGTCTATAGCTTGGGCCACAGACTGTCGGCTCTGTTCTCGACCGGAGACAATTGATCACTGTTTTGTAGATTGAAGAGATGCTGTCTTTTTCTGGGACATTTTGCAGCGAACGCTCAGAAAATGCATGGATATTACGCCGTTCTCATTCCGATTTTTTTTCCATTCGGCTGTCCTGGTGAGCCACCCTATGACATGTTTGTGTTGATCGGTTTGTACAGTCTGTGGTGATGTCGCTTATGTGATAGGCATCCTGAGCCACCAAGATGCATAGACTTCGACTTAATGCAGCACTAACAAATTCCTATCTACATCGGATCGGCCAGACATCAAGGCCATATTGCGACAATTGTGGTTCACTTGAAACTATTGAACACATATTACTGGAATGATCTGCCTATGCCGACTCAAGGTGCCGTTTACAACATAAAATTGATTGCCTCCACCCTGGACCATTGACATTAAGATTGGTACTTGGACCATGGCCATCTCCCTCCGCTCAGCGCAAAATCTTGTCCGCGCTATTCGAATTCCTCAAGGACATTGGTGTGTCCACGAAATTGTAGTCGCTCCTCCATCTCAAGAGTTATTACTAAACAGCGCAACAAAAACACGGACTATAGCTTAGGTACACAGGACGAGCGCTGACTTCCAACTGGTCTTTTATTGAAAAAACACATATTTATACCCCACACACCTACACACACGTGCCATAAATGCACACAACAAAACAAGCAATTCATCACAGCGGTGCTATGACGCGCCACACACGCTCTAAAAATTCCCATTAGAACACACGCACTTGAAATGATAAAAACCCTCTCAAGCCATGACACACGTGTTGCGCCCCTAGATTACTTTCTATGTAGCGTTCCTTCCCCCTTGTAAAAAATCAACAAAATCAAGTTTTGTTGTGTGCATTTATGGCACGTGTGTGTAGGTGTGTGGGGTATAAATATGTGTTTTTTCAATAAAAGACCAGTTGGAAGTCAGCGCTCGTTCTGTGTACCTAAGCTATAGTCCGTGTTTTTGTTGCGCTGTTTAGTAATAATGGATAACCAACTCGCCCAATACTGCACTTTGCTCATCTCAAGAGCCTTTGAACTCAATACCCTGAAGAAGGATCATATTTTTTTTTCACTACTACAACTCTGCTTTTCTTCACTACACCTAGTACCTTTTTCCCTCTCCTCCTTTCCCCGCAGAGTAGCATGCCGGCGAACTGATGTCGGCAAACCTCTCTGCATTTTCCTCCTTAATAACGAGTTTCTCTCTCTCAAGATCACCAAAGTCGTATTTCCGAGAAATTGCGGCATTTGACCATAGTGTGTATAGTTCGCTTGACCAACCAGCTGACTGGTTCCCTCTTTTGAAAGCTTGTGTGTGTGTTTGCCTCAATTTTGATGAATTTTTGCTGTTGCGAACTTCAGTGTATTCTTTTCTTTGCTTGACCATGTAGTCCTCCTACTGTCACGTTTGATGGTATTCTCCCATGTAATAAAGAAAAAAAAGGCGCAGCTAGACGCCGGCTTCATAAGGCTAGGGACCCAGGTTCAATTCCAACCACGGAAATCACTTCTTTTTTCTTGAGGAGCTTGATGTGCCTTCGCTTATTATCATTATTGTTTTTTTTGATGATTTTTTATTTCTTGGCAAAAACCAAGGGGAGGCTGAGACTAAAGGCGAACGTGGCCTGACAGAGGCGTCAGCCACCCGATTTATTCTGTATTCTGAACTTATTCGGTAAAGTTGGCTTTCCTGCAGCGAGTTTTGAGCATCAGTGAGGCATAGCTTACTTTGCTTTAAAGGGACCCTGCAACACTTTTTTCAACTTTTTCTGAAATCTTAAATGCTTGCAGGACGTAGTCACCCAACACACCCAGTACTTAGATTACGTATAGGGTCGCAGAGTACTTCAGCCAAAAATTACTGCTCCATGCCAATCAGATAACCTGTAAACTCGCCCAGAAGATTTCTCTCTCTTTCCCGGTCTTGACGTTCTTCGACGGCTCGAATTGCGTCACTAAGGCCATGTACCGGCTCTTGGCCGGTTTTCATTCAGTTGCAGCAATGAACGCTTTTCGATAACAACTTTAAAAATAAAGCCACAAAAACAAAGCAGGAACGGAAGGCGTATCTGGTGCGGCGAGCAAATCACGCAGTGCCGCTCCATGCTGGCGATAACTATTGCTTTCACAGTGCTTCCAGACGGGAAGGAAAGAGTGAAAGCATTTATAGAAAGTGTTGCAGGGTTCCTTTAAAACTCCCCAGGCTCCACGTGTCTTTGAAGCGCGAGGCGTTCCATAGCGCGAGGCAACGCGGTCACGGGCAATGGCGCGCGCTGTTCAAAACTTGAGTTCGACTTCCCACTTATACGTCTTATCGCACCTCCCTCTCTTTGTCGGTGTTCCAAGCCCTTACGTGTCTTGTTTCCTCCTGCTCCTCGGGGTAGAGGTGGGGGGAGTGGTCAAGACAAGTCGCCCTTCCCCAGTTTGAATTTCGCGCCTTTTCTGCCGTATATATATAGTAGAGAGGCCGCCTATAGTCTGTATTTATTTATTTATTTATTCAAGGTACCTTACAGGCCCAGCAGGGCATTGAGCAAGGGGGGCTTGTGGAGGAAATCACACCAAAATAATGAACAAAAGTTATACAATAATTAGTCATGTTATATACAGATATCAACAAGTCAAGTAAGCAGTCAAAAAAAAACTTCATCACATCATCGTCACAACGGCAAGAGAATTAAGCAAAAAATCAGCAAGTAAAACACAATGCGAAACTAAAAAAAAACCAATGCGAACGGAATCATTCCTGGTCAATCTGAAAAATGGATCTGCCAGTGATGACTGAATGTTTCCGGGTTAGTCAGTGACGCGATGGTATCAGGAAGATCATTCCTCAAGCGGATAGCACGTGGAAGAGCGGATGAATTAAATGCGTTGGCGGTGCCGTACATGCGTGCGAAGCTACGTTGGTTAAATAATCTGTGTCATGTGGAAACAGGGGTTATAATGCGCAAAGGGGAATATCTGGTGCTATGAATGTATTTGTGAAAAATGCACAGGAGAGCGATTTGCCGGCGCAGATGCAGTGTTTCTAGTGAAAGATCGTGTTTTATTTTTGTTATGCTAGAGCTGAAGTTATATGACTTGGTTATAAACCGTGCAGCCCGATTCTGCACTGCTTCTATTTTTTCAATTAAGTAATTTTGGGGGACCAAACGGAAGAAGTGAACTCTAACTGTGGTTGTACATAAGTTTTATAGGCTAGTTGACGAATGTTAGAGGGCGCAGCATGCAGATTTCGACGTAAGTATCCCAGTGATCGTGAAGCTTTAGCGCATATGGCGTTAATGTGGGTGGACCACGAAAGGTTAGCCGTTAAGATCACGCCTAGGTATTTATAATTTAAAGCGCCAGTAATTAAATGGTTGTTTAGGAAGTACGAAAAATTAGAGTTAACGCGTTTTCGGCTGAAAGAAATTTTTTGGCATTTGGTTAATTTCAGAGACATTTGCCACGTATTGCACCAGTCGCAGATAGCCTTTAAGTCATTTTGAGGCGTTACATGGTCCCTAGGGTTATTTATTTTCCGGTACATTATGCAATCGTCAGCAAAAAGTCGCATGCAAGATGTTACGCGAGAAGGTAGGTCATTAATAAATATTTAAAAAAGTAAGGGGCCAAGAACGCTGCCTTGAGGCACACCACAGGTGACAGGGGAAGGCGGCGAAGTAGAACCATTAACCACCGTGAACTGTTCACGCATGGAAAGGAAGTTACGAAGCCAAGATAAAGTTAAAGAATCTAATCGGAGGACGGATAATTTACTGATGAAACGGCAGTGGGCTACACGATCAAACGCTTTGGAAAAATCCAGGAAGATACAATCAGTTTGCGAGTTACTGTTCATGTTATTGTGCAAGTTCGTGGTGAATTCAAAAAGCTGTGTATCACAAGAAAAGCCTTTCCTAAAACCGTGCTGGTTATTAGCCAGCTTCGCTGGTTACCTACCTTCAGAGAGTTGAATGGCTCGTTATTTTTGTGGGGATTTTCGTTTTACTCGTACGAGAGGAAGGAAATGTCTTGTTTCTTGTCTTCGTTATCGTCAATGGGTTCACATTTGTGTTCACAATGGGTGTTCACATTTAAATGCTGGTGGTCTGTTTAGGATATATAGGTAATTATTTCCCCCGTATAACTGCACCTTACGCCCGCACTTCATCTCACCCCTTTTATCTGGTTTTGTTTACGTTCGCAAGCGCCCACGTGTATGGTCTATCCCGCTGTTTTTTATTTAAAGTTCTTTCTACCAAGCTAATATGACGTTGTCTCAAGTGTTCACGCCTGATTATGATTCAACTATACAGCTTATTAATTACGGACGACGTCTTCACAATTTCTTATTCTAGGATATATTCGGGCGCACGATTCACGTGTACTGCTTATTTTTAACTGCGAAGTTGTTGAGCAAATGGTCTGTTTATAGTGTCCGCAGTTAAAAATACCAAGAAAATGCCGAGAGCTCGTGCACGCTTGCCCCGAGCCACGGAGCAAGAATATATAGGAGAGGAAACGCCCATTGCGGCCGGCGCGATCGAGCGACCAGATAATGTCACAATGATAACTACGGTGACCTACGGAGCTTAGCAGCTCCTGCGGCGAACAATTTGACAGCGGCACCTGGTTGAATGTATTAAAAACAATATTGTTGTTTGCAGCATTCGCCACAAGGCGTGGATCGCTATGAGCTCGAGCTGCTGCGTGACGCGGCGACGGACTGCGCGTTTATCTCGGACGTAGCGCGCGTCATCGTCCCGCAACGTCGGTGATGCTGGCACTTTTCAGTGCACTGTCGCATAACCAATCAATTGGCCGGTGCACTCAACTCGCTTCGAGCGCATCGCATGCGAGATAAGGCCGTGCGTTTACAGGTTTTACATTTATTTGCGTTTACAGGTTTGTATTTTGGGCTTGCTGCTCGCGCAAGATTGCTTACGCATTAAAAGAAAATGACCCTTTTATTCGCTCATACCGGCCGGTTTAAATTTGACAGAAAATTAATCCCGAAGGCGGGCTCTTCGCCAACGCAAGCGCAGAAGAGCGCACACACTTTCGCTTCGGCCACAGAATGTTTCTGCGGCCCGGCGAAATACCGACGCGATTCCGCGGCCGGGTTGGACTGGGCGATCGCGAACAGAACGCGTGCGGCCGTGGCGATGACCGCGCACTTCCTTCGCTTGCCGCCAGATGCCGGAAACTTGACGTTCGTCAAGTGCTTGTGACGTTATCAGGCTGCCCCAGGAAGCTCAGTTTCCCCTCCTATTTTATTCTTGCTCCGTGCCCCGAGCGCACGTTCGCCAAGCTAAGCATACTAGGGAGGTTGGACAACGTTGGCCCCCCAAAAAACTTCAGCGTTCGCCGTATCGTGTCAACAGTTGCTCGGAGCGAGAAAAACACGTCATAGCGTAGCCCCTCGTTCTGTACAGTAGAAGACTTGAATGGCGAAGCTGATGTAGGTGACCATTGACTCCACATGGCCCGGCCTATGCGGACAGTTCGCACGGCCGAGGGGGAAGAGGCGGCGCTGCTTCGAGAGGCTCGGCGTGCAAAGCATCCGCTAGAGACGATAAGTCGCGCTTGCAGAGTGGCGTACGAACACGCCTACCGAAACGACGAGGTCAGTCTGGTCTTGCTCAACGTAAGGCCATTTAAATGCCATGGCGACGACGTCAACCACGAAGCGACAACGATACTAAAACTCAACTTTCCCGCCGTCAATGATCACCTACAACATCTTCGCCATTCAAGACTTGCGCGTGAGTGCAAGTTTCCCTGAATTTTTTCAAGTGTACTAATGAACTGAAACTGAAGTGAAGTTGCCAAAGCAATAATTACAGACAAATTTTGCGGAGAACGCCACGAGCTCAGCAAAAGCTGTCCGCATGGCGCTCTCTTAAAGGTTTACACAATGTCCATAAGCTCAGCGGAAGCTAAAGCCCACCTAGACCGGCACCAAGAGAAAGCACGAAAAAGCACTACGCAGAACCCCTCTCCTTGACAAAGCGGCGAAGGCTGGCGCTGCGACAAAGAGGACAGGTAAGCAGTGCGAAGAGTTGCGTGGTCCCTCCAAGGTCCGAGCTGGCGGTTGCAGTGTGAGCCGTTTGAGCCGTGCACGGCAGCGCTAGGCGGCGCCCGAACGGGTTGGCGCGAGGAACGGCATGCCCTGCGGCCGTCACGGCCGCGTTTGAACGGACGAGGCGAATTCGGCCGTTATAAGGAAAGAACGAATGCTTCGGGCGTGCACGGAAAGACACCGCGGCTAATAAACACTTGACTGGTAGCGCATACACGTCACGACGTTTAATTGGTTTCATGTGCGCGGTCTATAGACTCCGAGTTCTATAGACTTTGCCCTTAACAAATGATCACCCGCGCCACCACAGGGTACAGTTACGCATTACTGCTTTGCGGCCTTATGGAATGAATCATGACCGAAGCCCCAAATTAATGTTTTGCGCCGTCTTAGGACGTGCGCCGTCTTCGAAGAATCCCTGCTCTTGGAGGATGAGTAATAAGGAGAACGTATCGAGCGGAATGAAATACTAGACGCAGCGACGGCGTAGTGAGAGGTTCCCGCAAGGACACCGCTGCGTAGATGCTGGCAGCAGCGTCTATGCGCGCTCCGGCGCGGACGGGCGAGTGACCTCCGGGGGCTGCGTTGCGGCTAATGACCACTTGGCGAGACAAACAGGAAAATAAATGCCAACGACATTAGGGCAGCTATTGATAAGCGAGGTAGGAACTTGACAGTTAACGGGACTTTATCGACGCGATCCCTTCGGTGTGTAGCGAGATTTCATAAAGACAAACGTGCGAGCAAGCAAATCCGCGTGAGTACTAACGGTAGCCTACGATGCCGAGACGAGATCGGTCTGGCTGCTTTCCTATCCGCACTCTGCTCGTAATGAGGGATCGGGAGATCATCGGACCCTGTGACGTGCCAACGTGGGGTCGCGATATGCGTTTTGGCGGAGCTGAGAGGGGAATGTTTGTTTTGTTAACGCTAGTGCTTGTGGTTGGCGCGCGTCAATGAACGTGCCCGTACGTGGAATATCTTTTTAAGCGACTCTAAAAAAAAAAAAAAAAAAAAAAAACAGCCGGCACATGGTCCAAACCGATATACTTGTATAGCGCGTTTCGATGTATGTACAATATTTCTTGTCTCTGAACTTCCGTCAGGAATTTTGACCACACCGAATTCTCGATGGCGGCAGTAATAAATAAATAAAAAAACGCGCAGTCACGTCGTCTGCTATGATGAAACTTAACGCATAGCGACGAACGCAATCACTCGTTTCTACAAAGCAGTGAAATTGAAGGGTACCGAAACAGTGATTTTCCGTACTGACAGGAAAAATTCCCCTTTTTAGGTTCAGAAATTCCCTATTTTTAGCACTTTTCCCCGCAGGTTTCTCAAGAATTTCCTGCGAAGTTCTCTGCATTCTCTTTTTGCAGCCGATATATCTTTACGTGAATTCCTGTTCGGTTTTGGGCGTTAGCCAGCCCCACCTATATATATGCTTTACATAGACTTCCGGTCGCAGACGCCGTCCAGAAAATGTGTTTCAGCGTGAACGAGATTGTTAGCTGTATATGTACTCAGTTTATGCTGAAGTCGTTTAATTTAATGTGCCTGCGTTTAGGACTTTACCGAATTAATTTTCTTTTTTTCACAATCCAGCTCAGCGCCGGGAATGCTGGCGCCATCTCTTGCTGACAGCACGGGGACTAAGGCGAGCCCGAAATGCTTCTATACAGCGGAGCTGTTGTAGCTGGCCGTAATGTGTAGCGCGTAGCACGTAACGCGTTAAAAATACCAAGAAAATTCCGAGCGCTAGCGAGCGCGTGCCTCGCGTCGACCGCCAAACGTCCCAGCACGCGCAGTGGCTTTAAAAATAACAACAAAAAGACTGGCGAAAACCCCGAGGTTGTTGTTGTTGATTTTATTAGAAAGGAAGGCCATAGGCCAGGGGGGGGGGGGGGAGGGAATGGGGAGGTAGGAGCACAGTCCTTATGACGTCGTCCTCAAGGAATCTCTTCAGAAGTCATGCAGACCACTGCTAAATTGCTGGTACTAGGCCGCTTTTTGTGGCATAAATAATGATTTGGAAGTGTGTCGTGTGAGAGGGATGTTGGGTCGATGCAAGTTGAGGTGTCGTCGTGGTTAGAGGGAGTGAATGTATACGAAAGCGAGAAAACTTGGATCAAGAAAATGCCGAGCGCTCGTGAGCGCGTGCCTCGCGGCGACCGCCCATCATCCACGGGCCACGAGTGTGCAACGCCTTACCGAGACATCTTGGGGGTCCCGCCGCCTCGATTTGACGAGCAGAAACTGGTACAAGTCTACAATGGGGAGGATGAGCTCGCAGAGCACTTGCCCACTCCGTGAAATGAAATAGTGGCCGTAAGTAACACGACGATATCGATGAATATGACGGTGACTGCTACTGTATAGCACAGGGCAAAGCGACGACGGAACATGTAAATACATTCGAACCTCGTTACAACGAAGTAGTATCGAGACAGTAATTTAGTTCGTTATATCCGATATTCGTTGTAACAGTAGAGATAAAAATGGGTCCAAACCAATCGGTAATCTGGCTCCAGCAAAACTCCTCGATACAAAAGCGCATTATTTTAATCTTCGAACGTACTATAAACAAGGTAACCCTTATCATTCTCCTTGCAGCATTTCAACTCAATGAACCAGAACATGAAACGGGAAATACAACGGAACAAAGTTCATTTGACATAACAGGCGTGCGTTCGGGGGAGCGGCGGGCGAATTGATTGTTGAAGACATGCTCGGCGACTTACACAACTGGCACAGAGAGGCGAAAAAAAAAATTACGCAAAAGGTAGCCTAGGTACTCAGCGTATAGCACAAACTGTAGTCGTCACAGCTCCCAGCAAGAATCAGGGTTCATGTCTGCGTAGAAGCAACAAAAAAAATTAAGGTCGAAACACAAAGGTGACTGCACGGTAAAAAGATGGACAAGAAGAAGGCAGGGCGGAGGAGGGGGGGGGGGGGGGTCAGATTGATCGTTAAAAGTATGTTCGGTCTACTCGAAGAAGAAAGGGATATCAAGAGCATGCGGTAGACCGAACTAGCAGGCACTTCAACAATCGTAATGGGTGATATCCAAATCACAATGCGCAAAATCAATAATGAAATTAGCAACCAACAACCGCCGTTTTTTCGGAGTTCGTTTAACGTCCATATTCTCTGCATGTAATACATTTAAGATGCGGGTGAACCTATTTAAGGCACTATCTAAACCCTAATTGGTGCGACAGGAGGGAACGTGCCAGGTCTCCGGCGTTCTATATTGGCACGCATGCGCATTCCAATGAAGTACTGAAAGTCTTCGTAGTTTGTTGTAGCGCTTCTATAGTTCTCTATCTCCCCTTTTGTCAATAATATCCTTGACTAGCATTTCTATGATTTCTGATGATTTCCAGTTTCGAATCAGATATGTAGCCTGGGTTTAAATACTCTGCCTAGTTTACCGGGTTTTTTTTTTTTTGTTTGTAATTTTTGCAAGTTGGGAGGTAATGGTTAAAGCTCTCGGCTGTTTGCCCACATGAACGGGTACATAACATTGTCACTGATGTTTATTTTTTTGTTTGTTTAGAAGGCAACCTTCCATGACCGTATTTTTTATGCTTGCCAACATCTGCAGGTAGCATTCTCGCTGATGTTTATTTTTTTTATTTAGAAGGCAACCTTCCATGGTCTCAGATCGCTTGTGTTGCGTAATAATTCAGGGAAATATTGTGGTACATCTTGTAAGTTTCTTAGCGTCTATAAGAGCGGCAATATTGCACCCTGTTTACTTCATATTTTGTTCCATATGCCCTTTACCCGTTCGCAGAGCTGCTCTTTGATGAACTGGGTAGTTGTATACAATAGAACAGTAGATATCCCTATAGGGATATCTACTATAGCTTTGTTTTTTTGCAGGTTTATCGGTTATTTCATTGCTTACAACACCGGAATGTCCATTGGCGTAAGCTAATTGGGGTAAGATCTTACACACTGGTGTAATATGTCATTTGTGACCTTGACTTTGTTCAATTCGACCTCATTTTTTAAATAAGAATAAGCAAGTCGTTTACATTTTTTACCTCTCGCAAATATGTGGATAGACCATCTGATGTAATTTGATACTTACGGCATGAATCTGTACTTCTTTCGCATTTTACTGCTACAATAGCGATGGATCTCGCTTCAACGTCACTTGCATACTGGAGAAGTTTAACAGGGATCTATTTCTTCATTTGACCACCCAAAACTGTAGAAGTTGTGCTTACATTTTATTTGTTCTCAGAGCCACCTGCGGATGTGCTTCTCTTGGCTAACTGAATAGTTAAGCTGTTTTAACTGGCTAACCAGATGCATTTTTCTAACGCTTACTTCGCAGTCTGTATTACTGGGGTTTAAGACATCGTCCTGCCTATATAATACCTTTTTTTGTTTGTTTGTAGAAGTACACAAGGCGTGCCACCAAAGTTGGGGGATGGCCGCGAGAAACACCAGATAACATAGATTTCGTAGAAATATCACACACGATCAAGCTAAAAGGCTCGCAACAAACAGTATAAATACAACCGCCGTTTTTTGCTCGCAATCCAGCCGTGTTGTGTCTCCGATATTAAAGCAGGGCCTGCCCGTAATTTTGATGACATGCTTTTGTGGCTGGAACTTTGGAGAAAGGTATACGTTACTGTCTGCTTGTTCTGCTTCGTTGCATGCTGTCGTATATCTGCGTCGCACATCTTCGCACCGCCGCTATTATTCTACGGCCGGCATGCAGGTATACAGTGCGCCACACGTGGGTTCCTGACATCTTCAGCACGAACACGGAATACTTAACATTTATTACAGATGGTATCGGACCAACGCGGGGTAGGCGACAGCGTTAACACGTCATTTAGCATTCGCCAGACGAAAACCGCGATCTTTTCCATATTATTCTCGTGTTGATTACCTAAGCATCGCCCGTTAAGTAAATGACTTTGTTTCTTATCTCGGCTCATTATTCGGGCAATTAAAAGAGAGCTCATTTTACTTTGTATGACTCCAAAATACATGTAGAGCTGACCATATAACACCGTGACCAGACCTTGGTAGACGTTTTCGGCGCCGACTTTGTAGCCCTGCTTTTTTTTCTATACACTAGTCCCATGTCTTTTAAAATAAAAATTAGGGAAGCTTGCACTCATGCGCAGGACTTGAATCGCGAACCTGTTGTATTTTTATGTCCGGACTCTGCTGGTAGCATTCTATTGTTTTTACTTTCTTTTTTTTCAACGTTTCTTGTTTGTTTTCTTCCTGCTGTAACCCTAATGTCTAATATTCACCACTCATCAACGTAGTCAGTCCCCCATCTGGTGTAGCAAGCCTTGTCCCTAGCAGGGCTGACCTCACCAGTTCACATTAAAGAGCCTTCTCTCTCTCTGTGTTACAGGTGAGCGTTGACGGATACATTGGTACTTTCAGTAGCACGTCCTGCCTTTCGGTTCACGGCCACTTCCACGGCCATGCGAACAATCCGCGGCCGGGCCATGCCGAGAACTGCGAAGATGTCGCGCGAGAGGTCTTTTGTACTATACTGCGCGCATGCGCACGACGATGCGAGCTCTAGAGAGAAGGGCTCTCCGATGATACTGAGCGCATGCGCATGCTGCTCTCGAGTGTTGCGGCGGCCGCTATCACGTGTCTTTTCGTTGTGGAGTGGGTAATGCGACAGCTGCGCGACGCCTACGTGATAACTTTCCTTGCGGGAGTTTTCGGGGTGCACGAACCCCGAACTTACGGCCAGTAACAACAGCTCCGCTGTTAAAATGGCACATATTGCTGTAGTGGTGGCAAGGTTATCGGAAGAGCAGAGCTGGCGTCCCCTCTCCCTTCGTCGGAGACCCGGCTCTTGCTCCTCACACGGATTTCCAAACTTGCCGCCGAAAGCTATCCATGACAGGCCCGTACCGTTTTGTCCGCAGTCTTTCACATCTCTCCCGAAGTGGACCGCGCTAGCACCCGCTAGAGCAGGCGGCAACCGGCTTCGCGAACTCGGCGTCTGTAGCATGAGCTATTCTGTGCTTCCCACTTGAGGCGTGAACGCACGGGAACTGGCAAGCCAAACAGCACACGAGAGATCACGCCACGAACGTTGGGCAGAGTGTTCTCGAGCGATTCCGGCCCGCGAGATGACGTCATAGCTAGGCGAGGTTTGGCTCCGCGCCTACTAAGCTGCGCAAAGGTCGTTCCGGGTGCTTCGCGCCGTAGTAGTTTTTTCCCTGACATTTTTTTTTTTTTTTTGCGAACGCCAACGCACCAAGCTGGAGCTTAAACGGCTCTGCAGTTAAAACATGCTGCAGATGTTGTCCGCTGTCTGTTTTGAAGCTTCGGTGAAATCGGGTTACTAGGAGGAAGCGGAGCGAGGCGTGGGAAAATGGGCAGCTAAGAAAACTCAGTTCGTCAACACAGTCTGTTCTCTCCGGAACCGCACTGTTATCCCAGACCTCGGCGTTTCATACCTGAAGGATCGCCATCAGTTATGTTTTCTTTTAGCGCAAGGAAATAAAATGACACAGGAGTACTGGTATTTGCGAATTCGAAGTGCGACGCTGCCACTGTTGTTAGGCGCCAAAGCTCAGCCGGCTTCCGAAACAGTAAACATCACGGGCGATATACACGAGCGCAAAACAATGCGTCTGCGCACGCTTTCCCGGCTCCGAAAACCGGTTTGGTTTCCGGAAGACCCCTGTGGATCGGCCGCTCCCGCGTGCGTCCAACCAACTTGGTATTTTTTTGCGCCGCGTCGGAAAACGGATTGCTCTGATGCACACGTGCCTTCCGCTTCATACATGCGTCGTGGCGCACAGGTTGACGGACCGTGCCGCGTCAGGAGCCTTGGCAGGGTCAACAAAGCTGGCGTGTGAAGCGTTTGAACTTCGGACAGTAACTTCGTCCCCTGCGCTTCATCCTGTTTTGTTGTCTTCCTGGTCCCTGCTGTTACTGTCCCAAGCTTAAGCGCTTTGCACCCCAGCTATGCAGCCCCAAGTAGCGCCTACTGATGCTCTCTTAACTTTAACATCAACGAATATGGCCAGGCAACTCCCGCCAGCAGAAAGCGCTTCCAGTGTGGCCAGGCTTAGGGGCGACCTCAGGGCTTCCAAAGGCGTTGTCCGTCCCCAGTGATGACGGCACTGTCCGGGTTCCCGACATGAGCGGGGCTGCTGGCGGTGGGACGACGCCGCTACCGTGCGAGCTTTTAAAGCGAAAGCTTTATTAGTAGAGCCGATGACGCCCCGTACAAAAACTAATGAATTTCCCCGTAGGCTAGTCGGTCGACCGAAAAGCTCTGATAAGATCTCTGGACACACGGCGCGTGCGTGAAACCGGACGTCCATTGTGTCAAAACGGTTACTTGCAAATCGCGAAAAAGGGACGGTTCTAGATTAGACAAAGCGAGAATCGACCATGAAAAAGGAGTGTAATAGTCGACTTTTATCTCGTAAACCCCGCATCGCTATCCATTTGGATTGTTCGTAGATGCGTTTACTTAGTGCGCGAGAAATCGGTGCATAGGTTCGTTCTTCGTTTGCTATTCGGGTCTTTGAAGGTTTGACCAGAGTCCTTCAAAGCCTTTCTGGTCATGAAACTTCGCTGTCACGCTATGGGAGAGATTCGTACGCTGCCGCGCCGCGGCGCTGGTGTTGATCGGAGGGCAGCCGGGGGCGTGGTCAGAGCGCGTTTGGCAGGGAACGGACCACGGAGTAAGATAAAACAGACGCTCGCCGCCTTATCAGCAGTGCGCTTTCGCTTTACGTGTCATGGGCCGCTCAAATGGACGTATCATGTCGTGCGTGGCGAAAAAATTTGGTGTGAACGGGCATGCTGCTACTGCGTTCCTGCCGGCTGGTCTTGTAACAGAGCAGCGGCGGCCGCCCGATGCCGTCCGATCTGCGGTGGCGCCACTCGCGGTAGCTTTTGTCCCCGTACGAAACTTGGCCGGGAGTTTCATGACCAGAGTTTTGACGATCGATTGGACACACTTTCAACGAAGGTTGGACGCACTTTTGATGGCAGAAAGTCCTCGCGCGTCTCTCAACTTTCTTGAGGAACGAATGATAAAGCGGTTTTAAGTACCGTTTTTGCAAAAAAAGCGGCGTTGTTGTCAGGGGCAGTAAATGACCTCCTGTGAAGGGAGTAAATAACGAAACACTTCCAAAAGAGTCGGGGTTTGTGGGGGAAGTGCGCATGTGGATTAATTTCGATAAATTAAGTCAATCAGTTTGCGAAGATAGTAGGGCGCAATGGAGTTCATATGGGAACCAAAAACTGGTTTTCAGACAAGGACCGAGTGAATTTCCGCAATGCAACAGCAGTGCGTTGGCACGTGACTTGTGAGCGTGACGGCACTGGAGTAGAACAGGTGAATCCCAGCAACGGAGAACTCTGCATCTGAGGAAACTGGGGCGTGAAGGGTGGCCATTCGGCCTGCCGAAGTGATTCGTTTCAAAAGACAAAAAAAAAAGCGAAAAAAGAGACGAATTAATGATTAAAAGGGCGTTGATGATAAGCACTGCCAGGGAAAGCCACAAGACATTCGCATTCAACCACACAGGCAGACTTAAGTGCCCCCAGGAATTGCTTGCCTGCTTCGCCTCAGGTGGTGGTGGTGGTGGTAACACGCATTTATTTGATGTACAAGGGATACAAAGACACCATGTGTCATTTAAACGTGGTTACCAGGTTGGTGGTAGTAGACTTAAGGCGTCCCCGTGGCCGTTTCTGTTATTAGTTGCACGCAGTATGGGAAAGAAACCGTTGCGCCTCAGCGTCACCAGCTTTCGCCAGTTGGTGCGGTTTGAAATTGTCAAAGCAACAAATCGAAAATTCCGTTCGCTGAAAGGAACAGAAAGGTAATGCAACGAGACATTTCCCCCATAAATTACGACGCCCCTACGTCTGGCTTGTGCACCTGTTCGCCGTGTGTCCTGTCAGCGTTGGGTCGTCTGCGTCACACAGTTAATGCGAATGCCTCAATTGCCTGAATCTCAAAGCGAGCGCCAGTAAAATTGCGAAACAGTTTCTCGTAACCCTGCGAAGTGACGTGACCGCGCTGCTATTTAACAGTTTAAATATAGGGCTATTTCGTAACCTTTTATCGCTACATTTTTCGTTTACTTATGTGCGTTATTTTTTTTCAGCTGAGGCTGACAGCCGGCGTAAACACCTCACTCATCGAGTGGCATTTAACATTCGAACCGCCCATTTCACATTCGAACCGCGACGACAGACCACACGAATGCAAGGGCAATTTGGGCGGTCGTCTCCGTAGGGGCGTCGTCAGCTATATACAGGTTCGACTTCTTCATATCCTAACCATGCATTATAAAGCAAGTTGGGATCTTAGGAGTAGTTATGTAACTTTATGTACGGGCACGAGTGAACGCACAGATGCTTTGGTCGCCTGGTCGCACCGCAGAACCCGGAGTCAGGGCCTAGATCGGTCCGAGGGATACTTATTCGGAGGGGAGAACGAACTCTCCGTTGCCCCACGGCCACCACGGAATCACGGCCGCTTAGACGCGCTACGGTCGCGCGAAACGTGATTTTATAAATGACAAACGACGCGAGAGACGGGTGCCGAAGTTTCCGGGGATTAACACCACCGCGGCGAAACCACCAACTGTCTTATGCACTGATAAAATCGGAACTCTTTCTCACCTTGTGATCTCGTTTGATTTGCTATGTTGTGGTTTAGCTGTATTTTGGATTTGCTATGTCGAATTATGAGGACACGGGTACGCTCTCCATACCTCACAGACTAAGGACAAACGCGATTGGTGGGTAGATAAAACGACATTTTATTATAGCGTGGCTACTCCATTCATGGAGCAGGCTGTTGTGCGCTGCACGGGTGGCCGCCGAGGACAGCGCGGCATGGCGCATTTTCAGGGGGGGGGAGAGAGACGCCGGGCGTAGCAAGGAGAATGCATTAATCGGGAAAGAGGTGGCGGCCGTGGCGAGGAGTGTGAAATCGGCCTATAGCCGGAATCCCTGTTTAGTTGTCCATGCTTCACTGCCCAACACGCAGTGTGGGAAAGCCACCTTACAAGGGGCAAGCTTACTTGCCATTTTCTTAAAGTCGGCTTCCTCAAAAGAAGGGTATCTTGCTGGGAAGACTGCTTTCAGGTGCAAAAAAAGCCACCTTAAACCAAAATACGGAGGCCCTAGGACCTTATTTATATCTTTATGAATTTTTTCCACCCGCTGAAAATTGTTAGTCAACGCTAGGTCTGTCGCCCGTGACGATCTGCTTGATCCTAGCCACAGACAGCTTCAATGCGTGCACAGGTTTCTTTGTAGGCGTTACAGCACGCTAAAATGGCGCCTGAACTTAGGTTGTACGGCGTAGCCTCCACACCGCCGAGCATGCATCGGAGGCACTTGTTCGGTGCATTCAAGCCCGAACCTTGGACATGAATTCGTATCATGTGGCGACCATAAAACGGCGCCAGGCAGCAGCAGAAGCAGCAGCAGCAGCAGCAGCAGCAGCAGCAGCAGCAGCAGCACACAGGTGCCGAAGCGCCAGGTGTCCGCTGAACCGTGGCGAGCGGCGTGGCCGCTGGCAGTGCGGACCGAAGGGATCGGCCTAGATTTCTTTTCCGCGGTGGACAGCGTCGGCTGCTGCGGCCGCGCGTAGGCAATTGGGCGCCGCTCGGCGGCGTTGATAGATGGGCGCAGCCCCCGGGGCCTGGCTGCTGCGCCGTTAATCGGCCGCTCAATGCGGCGCCCGCCATCGCTCATACCAGTGTCTGCCGAGCGACGCGTCGTCGCCGCGCTAGACGCGATGGTCGCTAAACTCGCTACACCTCGTCTTGAACACACCTCTGAGACAAGAAGCTGCGGGGAGATATCTATCCCGCACTGCTTCTCATCCAGTAGTCGGCGAGCCGCACCTCTTGAGTGAGATGTTTTTTGTCGTTGTTGCATGAAGGAAAACCACAATGGCTGACCAGTTCCACTGCTTTGGCGCCCCTCTGAGGCCTTCTTACCACCTAGTCGTTGTTCAGTCGAACTTGTCAAAACACCTTCTTGACGAGAATGCCTGCGCTTCTTCTTCAAGATATGTCTTTCTTCTTGTCTAGTGGTTCAAATTTTTCCTACCACTTCATTGACGCACCGTGACCACGGTCACTACTGGAGAAAGGAAACCATCTTGGGTTGATTCCCGTACCTCCCGCAAACTGTATGGGAAAAAATACGGCATTTCTCATCGATAAGGTGCTTCCTGCGAGCTGGCGATGCCGACACCGACGATGTTTCGCGTAGCCAACGATACTTCAGAGGATTAGCGCTGCGGGTTAACGCATGGTTCTTTTCGCTTTCCTGCCTTCAGTTGGTTTTTTTTTTCTTTTCGTGGTATGTATCTCAGCTGACCACTCGTGTTTGGTTTTCTTTTAGTTTTTTGTCTAATTACTCGCTCGCGGCGCTTTAATAATTAATGCCTTCTGTCACTATTTTTCTTTTTGGTGCGACTGGATTATTGCTGAATGACAAGGCCCAGTAACCTCGATTGCTATTCCGCTACGCTGAGTTTTATTTCTGACTTCTTTCCTTTGGTCCCGTGCTTTCTTAAATGAAAATGAGACCCGGTCACAGTTTATCCGCTCCGTAACCTACAGCGACCGGCGAGCCACCGCGGGCTTTATTCCCCTTTCTGAGGTGAAAAGAGGTAGGCATGAAACCCGGACAACATTTAATGAATATTGATATCGAACACGAATGGGTGATGTTTTTTGCTCGTAATTCTCCGAACAGCTCCAGTCCACAGTGAATGCGGCAGGGATGGAAGCAGGCATTAGAGTAAGGACATGTGGGTAATTAGACTGTTTCTATTAAAATGCTTTCTAAAGCAATGAGTAACCCATTAAAAGGCTTTTATCAGCTGGCAATAAACAATCCAATACGCTGCTTTTTGCGTAACTTCTTCTCTTCAAAGTTGGCTGATTTTTTCCGCGAAATTCCTTTTGAGACAGACGTGGCCTTGTCGGCCTAAAGGACAGAAACAAGGCAGCCGCATTATTAACCAGAGCAGAGAAACCGAATTTCTCACTATTATACTTCTTAGTAGGTTCAATATAAGCCTTGAAGTCTCACGGCTTACCAACCTTTATCTGCTGTATTTGAGATGTGCGGCGGGCGGGAACCCGCTTCACTTTGGTTACTTTGCATTTGAAAACGTCACAACATGTCGTGGGACACCGTCGGATATTGTAGGTTTGATTAATTGTAGGGTTTAACACGCCGACGCAACGCAGGCGATGAGGCGCCCTGTAGTGAAGGGCTCCGGATTAATTTTGGTCCCCTGAGTATCTTTAACGTGCGCCGAAATCTCGTACACACGGGCGGTTTTGCTTTTCGCATACATCAGAAAAGCGGCCACCTCGGCCGGGAATCGAACCCGCGTCCTCGGGCTCAGCAGCGCAATGCCTTGTCAACTGAGCCACCGCGGCGGGTGGATATTGTAGGTTCCTCTCTGCAACTTGATGTAGCTGTTTTGTGAAGGCGGTATTTTGCTCAAAGAAAGGAATTGGCATTTAATACTAACTTTAGTTGCAAGAGAACATTGTAGAATTATCCCGCGATTTCGAGTAATTATTCGCCAAATGTTGGAGCCCATACAGTTACGCCTGACGGCTGATGGAAAAATCTCTAAACCTAATACCTGAATTCAAAGCAAGCTTTTACCTGGAACGCTAGATGTGGTAAAGAACTGTGTAAAACAAAAAAAATATTTTGAAGAATCAGTCCTCAAATTAATACAATGCTTAACAATGAATTAAGGACAACCATCAAAGGTACGGGAACACGGGGCTCCGTAGGAAATTGGCTTTTTGAATTCGCACAAAACAAAAGCAAACGAGATGAACAGCAAAAAATGAAGGAAGCTTACACCAACGCGTAGGACTTGAAGGTAGCGAAGCTGTACGCAACCTTCACGACTAACACGACGGTTGAAGTCCACGATTGCAGCCGCTTTGCTTCTCCTTCGCTGCCGCAACGACCTTTACCCCATCTTTGTTGCTGTAACGGCGAGGACGAAGCAAATCGAACAAGCAGAACGAACGAACGGAACGCGCACACTTAAACTACATGCGCCCGCAGGTGCAACGTGTACCCTATCACGTGATCTGTGTCGAGCAGGTGGTGTGATTCCTCTCCCCACAGTCACAGCGGAGTGAGTAAGCCGTTTCAAGCTAAGCGCGTAAGGTGACTGAATCTTATTCAGTTAATCTACCAGACACAGGTTCGAATCCTGCAGGTGGCAGTGGTTTCTTTTTTATTTATACTGAGTTTTCTGAAATGCCGGAATCAACGAATTGCTAAACAGCTTCGCTGTCAAAAACAAGAAAATAAACGAATACACTGCGCGCAGCAATGCGTGCCTGGCCAGCCGAGGCAGTGGGAGGCGCACACGGCGAAAAGGCGGTGGACAATTTATGCGAACTAATAAATTAGAACGTCGCAACGCAAAATGACCGGTCCGGCAAACGTTCTTACTTCTCTTTTTCTCTCCACCGCGGCGCGCGTGGTGTGCCGTGCTGGAGGCAACGATTACTTCGGGGCGGGTCCCCCCTGATTTCGCCGTCGTCTTAATTACACGCGCCCGGATCGCGCGCACGTTCGACCGAAAAAGGCCGCCGCCGCATGGGAGCGGGCGCTCACGAAGTCGCGCTGTTCCGTTTCTCTTCTCTTATAATTTTTTTTTTGAACTTCCCGCCTTTTCTAGCTGCACCGGCGGCCGCTCAATTTTACACGCATACGTGCTTGTCAATGTTTACTGCCCTTTAAACGGGCGAGGCTGCAGTGCCACCATTTTTCCCGTCGAGAGGTGTTACGTCTTAATATGGCCCGCGGAGGTCGGGGCTTTATAATTATCTCATAAGTCAAACCGGTGGGAGAATTCTTTCGGCTAATTTGTGCTGTACCGACGAAAGGTTTGCGCCGTTTACAGCCAGCGTAGAATGATGTCGGCGCTGGGTTGTAGCAGAAAATGGAGAAAATTGCGAGGTGTCAAATTGAGCGTTTCTGTATACTAATTCCTTTTGTGGAGCGGAACATTCACTTTACAGGCTGAAGAGGTGGCCGTGTTGGTTTTTTTCTTTGATTATACGGGGTGCCGTCTCAGGGCAGGCCTCGTCACCCTGTAATATGATTCGCCAAATAACGCTATTTAATTATATGCCGCACCAAGTTAAACACACACGCACGCACGCACACGCACGCACACGCACGCACACGCAGAGAGAGAGAGAGAGAGAGAGAGAGAGAGAGATAAAGAGAGAGAGGCGGAAGTAAATGCTACGGAAATTTATTTACGGAAGTTCCAGGAACGTTGTACCGGAACACTTCTTTGCGAGAGAGAACTAGACGTCGCAACGGCCGCGGCGCCGGTAGGCCGAGGAACGACTGCAAAATTACAAAGCTCTCGCTGCACCAAGATAAGCGACAGTGCACGGGGATACAAAATAGACGAATCACACCCAAACAACACGAAAAAGAATGAAACGCGGGGGCCGGAAATTGGTAGGCACGTGTTGTCTCCGCAAAGAGGCCTCGACTGAGCAGAGTCGTCGTCTCGTCCCGTGTTTATTCACGGCGTGTCCGGCTGCCTGCGTCTCCTCGGGGGATAGGAAGAGGCGTTTTCCTGCTATCTTGAAGTCTCACTTCCACGGCATCATTCGATATGAGCGCTCCCTAAAATAACCGACGTTTTTCTCTCTTTTGTTCATAGACCCGTTATAAGCCGCCCCATGTTACTGTATGTAGCGCTAAAAACCTCCAAACAAAAGCAAAGACGAATACAGCAAACACGCCCGCTTCTAGGGGAGAGTAAAGCCGTGCGTTGAGCTTCGTAGTTCTTATCTCGGGAGGGAGAGTTGATGCGGAGGCGTGATAGCGCCTTATCATTGAGGGCAACTCGGGGGGAGTGTGCAAGAACGGACGCGTTTTCCACAGCATTGCTTTCTTCCTTTTTTACCCCCCTGCAATAGGCTTAATTCGGCAGCGCCACTTTCAGCGACGCCGAGCTATCGCGCCGGGAGATCAGTCTATCCTCGGAGAGAGCGAGCGCCCACCGCGTCGTCCTCCCGCCGAACTGGGTGCATCTCGAACGCCCCGGGCCTCCGATCGGAACACGGCTCGTGGAGGCGACGAGAGCGACGGCAATTTTTCTACGCGCTGGTGACTCCGGTCCGATCCGTTCTCGCTACACTAGGCCATAGCGGGAGCGGATTGAAGCGGCCGAAATTTGGAGACAGACACGGCGCTGTTTCTCTCGTTGTTGGCAAACGAATGCACGGGTTCTGCGGGATTCATTCTCGAGCCCCTAAGCTACGTGGCACGTGCATTTATATATAGCAGTGCGGCAATTTTGTAGCCGCTGGTTCGTGCGAGTCTCATTCTTAAGACGAAAGCCTCAGGTGCTTCACCAAACGCGGAAGGTGACCGTAGTCGTCGTCAACAGGATTGGTACCGAAATTTCATTTCATTTCATTTTATTTCATTAAAGACAACCGAGGGGGTATTACATAAGGAGTGGAGTTAAATTTCGCCTCTCCATCTTCTTGGCGAACTGATGGAGACGAAATAGGGATGTTCTTTTGATGCGCGAGCCGAGAGGACGATCTCGACTCGCTCCGATGACCGACGACCGATGCTTGGAGCGGGTGAGGGATGAGGACTGCCTTCCTTGCTGGATATTAGGTTTATTTACATTATTTACAAAACTCCAACTTTACATCAGGTCAGAGTGACGGTTACATTGTCACTCTGACAGCAGCAGCCTGTTCGGCCGAGATCTATACTGCTAGATCCGCTCTCGACCGACCCTCGACAAAACCCAACACTCCGGTTTTGATAGCAAAAACCCCGCCTCCAAAAAGGGGGCGTTCAAGAAAGAGAGAAAAACCTTTCAAAACAATTATTACAAACCATTGATTGGCCACAGTAACCAGCCAATCACACACATGTCCTCACCTGCGGTCACGTGACCTAACCCTCTCTCTTATGCACTCAAAGTGCGTTTCCTACGCACGCTGTTACACCCGGCCAGAAAATACAGGACATCTGCGGCCTTAAGTGAACCATCCATTACGTTAAGCGGGCGGCATCTGCACAAACAACAGCCAAGCCGAGGGCCCGGAGCGGTCCTCGCGCGGCGCCTCCCGCGACGCCCCCATTGTCCCGCGACGCGCGGGCAATGAGGGTTGCTAATTCCCTCCCAGACGAAGGGGCGCCGCCGCCCACCTGGACAGACCACGGGGAGAGACGCTGCCAGCCGAGGCGACCATCGTCGAGGCGAACGACCCGTCGACGAAGAGCGCCCGCCGCCGGAGTCGAAGATTTTCCAAACTTACACGGCGCGCGCTTTCAACACTAAGAGATACGATAACCTGGCTTCCCGTCAGCCTGTTATGGCGGAGGACCCAGCCACCCGCGACGCAGGCTAATCGCCCCCGTCCTTTGACACACAAAAGGACGGGCATAACACACGCTCTCCGCGTCTCCGAACTTGGCGTCCGTGCGGCTACATGAAAGGGACACGGGAAAGTAGCCACCAGCGGAGGCGAGGCCAATACATGGGCCACCGGCGGCTTTCCTTAATTACATGCGGAGCCCGAACTTAACACCTCCGCACTAAGAATGTTGTCCGTACACTAGCTGTACGTACAACATTAACTCTCCTGCAGGTTATGTCTTACGGCAGAGTCAGAACTAAAAAAAACACACTCAAGCCGTTACGCAAGTACAATACAACGCGGGTACAATACAGTACAACACAAAAAAATTAACCCGCTACACACCAACCCAAACAGCACAACGCGCCGGCCAACTGCACCAAAAACGGATACAACACGGCATACTCAGTGCCTTTGCCTAGCCAGGGCTTGCGCAACATCAAACAATAAACGAAAGCGCTCAGCTACAAGGCCCGTTAGAACAAACTCGCGGCACCCTCTACCATTAAAGGCAACAAACCCCACGAAGGGTATACATGTTTAAACTTGACAACTGAATGAATGACACCATCCATTCTTAGACGTTAAGCGCATGCAGGAACATTCTTTCAATCTAAGGAAAGGAAAAAAAACCACCCGAACAAACCCAAACGTACCAAACGAGGCTACTCCTGTACCAATAACAAAACGTTAAAAGAAAGTTCTCTTCACGCACTCGCGGACGCCGGTTCTTTCGGGATGCGACACAGATTGTTCGTCCCTGTTGCGGTTCACCTGCTGTCCACATTCGATGTACTGAAAGTTCATTTTTCAGTACTTCAAACACTAGTTCGCACACAAGCGCCACAAGTGGGCCCTACCTGCACATTCCATGGCCCACCATGACCACATGCCAACGAGCGCAAATAAAGAAAGGCACTCGCCATTGCACCCAGACGTAAACTCCCTACCGTGCTGTAACAGCGGCTATAGTCCTCAAGAAGACTGTTAAACCCGCCAAGCTGCGCTACTCGTAAATCACACGTCTTGCGACAGCCGAACACAACCAACACATGCTCAAAAGAAAACTAACAACAAGGGGGAGAACTACAGTACAGGGACAACTAAGAGTAACGCTCGTCGGAGCGAACCATACACATAAAAAAAAACAGCAGAAAAAAAAAACGCAAAACGCTAACCACTAAGTGTGCGGCAAACAACACTGAACCGTCCCTGTCTCGCACTGCACACTATTCAGCGCTAATGCCCCTTTCCGCGGCGGCACACACCGACCGTCGCACGGAAGCTGATTCCGTGTTGTGCGCCACCAGCTGATTCTACACGAACCCTGGTTTGGCTCGCGGTGTCCTCTGCTCCCGGGAGAAAAGGAACACCCTACTCGGCGGTAGCGCGTACGACGATGTCGCACCTGCGCCGCCACACCTGCCACCGCGTCCCACGTTCTCGGGCCCATCGGAATCGACCTACGCGCAAGACGCCGCGGGCCGCCTGCACATTCCCGCTTTTCGCACGGAAGCTCAACGATTAGGCGCGCCGTTCCGCTGCCCTTGCATGACCCCTGCGCCTCCTCTGCCTCCTCAGAGATGAGCATGCTTTCTGCAGCTAAGACTTCTGCCGCGCGAGATTCCACGATCTCATCGGCAGCAGTGGGAATGCTACGGTGTCGCTCAACAACTGGGGTGGCTTCGGCCACCTCCACTACATTCCCACTCTCCTCATCCCGTGGCGCTCGAAGCGCCCACGAGGGAACAAACACTGTAAAAACATTGGTATCGTCTTCGAGTCTACCAATCCTGCGAAGCTTCGCTTTTTCGTAAGCGATCTCCGCTCTTCCTTGCGCTAATTGAGCACTGAGCTCCTCACCCGTCCACACGGACGGGCTACCCGCGCCCCTGCTACCCGCTAGCCTTGCTTTCTCCAAAGCGTGCTGGGCATTTTTGAGAGCTAATTCAGCTCTCAACTCCTCGATCTCGAGCACAATGGCACTAACCTTCCGGTCGGTGCCGCGACATCCCGTTAGCATAGTGGCCATGGTGAACCCGGAGAAAACAAATCAGGGCCCACCTGTGCTCGCTCCGGGTTCGGTCGGGTCGCAGTGTCGCTGACGCAGCAGCTCGCGGACCCGATGCGCCGCTCTCGCCGCTGGGATGGGGCCGTGCTCCCTGGGCCAGAGCCCACGAGGCCTCCCGCTGAGGTGTCGCCCCGTTGAACCGCGGCTTACGCCGCCCTGGGCCGAAGCCCCCGAGGCCTCCCGCTGAGGTGTCGCCCCGTTGAACCGCGGCTTACGCCGCCCTGGGCCAGAGCCCACGAGGCCTCCCGCTGAGGTGTCGCCCCGTTGAACCGCGGCTTACGCCGCCCTGGGCCGAAGCCCCCGAGGCCTCCCGCTGAGGTGTCGCCCCGTTGAACCGCGGCTTACGCCGCCCTGGGCCGAAGCCCCCGAGGCCTCCCGCTGAGGTGTCGCCCCGTTGAACCGCGGCTTACGCCACCCTGGGCCGAAGCCCACGAGGCCTCCCGCTGAGGTGTCGCCCCGTTGAACCGCGGCTTACGCCGCCCTGGGCCGAAGCCCACGAGGCCTCCCGCTGAGGTGTCGCCCCGTTGCCATGGAATCGCGGCTGCTGCCGCCCTGAGCCGGAACTCACGAGGCCTCCCACTGAGGTGCCGCCCCTTCGATGCTTGGAGTCTGGCTCGTCGTTGGTTGGAGCCGAACCTTGCGTTGAAGGAGTCTCTCCGCAATTCCCCACCAGCTCCAGCCGATGGTCGTGGTCATCCTGTCGACTGCGCCAGTTAAATTTCGCCTCTCCATCTTCTTGGCGAACTGATGGAGACGAAATAGGGATGTTCTTTTGATGCGCGAGCCGAGAGGACGATCTCGACTCGCTCCGATGACCGACGACCGATGCTTGGAGCGGGTGAGGGATGAGGACTGCCTTCCTTGCTGGATATTAGGTTTATTTACATTATTTACAAAACTCCAACTTTACATCAGGTCAGAGTGACGGTTACATTGTCACTCTGACAGCAGCAGCCTGTTCGGCCGAGATCTATACTGCTAGATCCGCTCTCGACCGACCCTCGACAAAACCCAACACTCCGGTTTTGATAGCAAAAACCCCGCCTCCAAAAAGGGGGCGTTCAAGAAAGAGAGAAAAACCTTTCAAAACAATTATTACAAACCATTGATTGGCCACAGTAACCAGCCAATCACACACATGTCCTCACCTGCGGTCACGTGACCTAACCCTCTCTCTTATGCACTCAAAGTGCGTTTCCTACGCACGCTGTTACACCCGGCCAGAAAATACAGGACATCTGCGGCCTTAAGTGAACCATCCATTACGTTAAGCGGGCGGCATCTGCACAAACAACAGCCAAGCCGAGGGCCCGGAGCGGTCCTCGCGCGGCGCCTCCCGCGACGCCCCCATTGTCCCGCGACGCGCGGGCAATGAGGGTTGCTAATTCCCTCCCAGACGAAGGGGCGCCGCCGCCCACCTGGACAGACCACGGGGAGAGACGCTGCCAGCCGAGGCGACCATCGTCGAGGCGAACGACCCGTCGACGAAGAGCGCCCGCCGCCGGAGTCGAAGATTTTCCAAACTTACACGGCGCGCGCTTTCAACACTAAGAGATACGATAACCTGGCTTCCCGTCAGCCTGTTATGGCGGAGGACCCAGCCACCCGCGACGCAGGCTAATCGCCCCCGTCCTTTGACACACAAAAGGACGGGCATAACACACGCTCTCCGCGTCTCCGAACTTGGCGTCCGTGCGGCTACATGAAAGGGACACGGGAAAGTAGCCACCAGCGGAGGCGAGGCCAATACATGGGCCACCGGCGGCTTTCCTTAATTACATGCGGAGCCCGAACTTAACAAGTGGGTAACAAAAATAATAAACGTAGAAGCCAATGATTTAAGAGAAAAAAAAAACCTATTGATGTTTTCTATGAAGGATGATGGAATTGCGATTTCGCTGGGAAGGCTGTTCCCATCCGGCGCTGTACGCGGAATAAACGAGGCCGAAAAAGTAGAGGTCCGGGTACGTGGCCCAGCAGCTTGAAGCGAATGGCTCGTGGAGTGAGATATGCGTGTTGGGGGAATGATCTATTCATTTTTATTTTTGTTCTTTCTTTTTTAATTTTTAATCGTTTCTTCTTGACTCCTACTCTTCTTCTTCCATCTACTTCCTTTGTTTCCTTCTCCCCCCTTCTCTGCAGAGTAGCATGTCGGCGAATTAATGCTGACCAACCTCTCTGCTTTCTCTGTAATAAAGAGTCTCTCTCTCTCTGTCTCTCTCTGTCTCTCTCTCTCTCTCCCTCTATAAAGTGGGGCATGCAAAGGACTATGAAAAATTTTGTGGAACAAAAGAATAGCCGCCGTTCCAAAGAGAAAATAAATTCGGTTCGTCTGGGATTCGAACCCGGGTCACCAGATCCGCACAGAAGTACGCTAACCACATAGGTAACCCTTTTTTTTTGTGCTTAGCCAGAATGGAACAACGATCAGCCTGATGCCTGCACCGTAAGAGGAGTACGTGACGGCACGTGCGTAGAACGGGTGTACGTGGAGGAGGGCTCTGAGTGTGAGGAGGCTGCCGTAGGAATTCCAGCCAGTCTGCCTCAAAGCCGAAGGGACGACAGCGAAGGAAGAGGCGCAAACACGATGTAGCAGTGAAGCAGTTTTATAATCGCTATAGGAAGCACGCAAGCAGACCTGGGGGAATCCCCGATGATTGTTATGCTGAAGTTTATGGAAAACAATGTCTGACGGAGAAAAAAGTGGTAGCAGGGGCGTCCTTCCGCTATACGACACCCCAACGAACTCGTGCCACGACGACACCCGTGTGTGCCGGTCTGTCAGTCCGCGTGTCGTCGTGGACACAACCTTTTTCCCCCATTTTCCGCAGGATGCGTTAACGTTAATAACGAGGATAACGGATAATCAATAGGTGCTCAATAGTGTCCGTCTCGTCACAACGCTGGTCGCGTCTTTTACCTGTCCTGGGAGAAGAATCGTAGAGCTCCGCGCGGATATAATCCTGAATTAAAACCCTCGGCACTGCACTTGATCTAATTCCCACCGCGCCCGTGACTCGCCCGTACTCGTTGAGCTCACCGCCACGCATCCCTTCAGGTCCTCCTTTAAAGGAACCACGACGACAAAATACAAATTCGGTTCATTACAAAGATGGCTCTGTTCCGATAACGATAATAAAGTTTATCGTAAACTCTAAACAGATATCCAGGTGTTAAAGAGAACACATACAGCAATGGCGACTCCACAGACACTTTTTGGTGACGTCTGTGTGACGTCACGGAGCCTTGTTTGTGCGATTGGTGGCCGCCGACTATATAAGCCGCCGCCAAGGACCACGACTGAGAGATTGTATTGAGGCCCTTAGTTCCGT
The DNA here is from genome assembly GCF_048455015.1 of Haemaphysalis longicornis. Lineage (NCBI taxonomy): Eukaryota > Metazoa > Arthropoda > Arachnida > Ixodida > Ixodidae > Haemaphysalis > Haemaphysalis longicornis. The sequence continues at coordinate 108,731,327 of NW_027526460.1, read as the reverse complement.
TTGATCATATCACTTGACTGCTAACGTGCAGATAACACACTGATAACTATACTTGTAAAGCTGGCCCATATTACGCCACATCTGCCCATATTACGTCACTCTATTGCCGAATTTAAGTTTTTGAATATTTCTTGCATTTTTTAACAGCGAAGCAGTGGAGAAAAGCGTTCGTGTATGGTGTCCGCAGTTAAAAAAAACTGTGGTTGATTTCTCTGTCATAGGAATCGGTAAAACACGAAAGTGAAATGTGCCGCGAAATCTGTAGCTGAGCATGATTTGCGGGTCGGCGGCTGTCTTGTGGGCGTGCTTGGCGAGCGACGTCCTGCTGGCAGGTCGCTTCTGCAAAGGTGTACTGGCGTCATTTCCGTGACGGGTATGACGTCAGTGGAATTGAATTGATTGATTGTAGGGTTTAACGCGCCGACGCAACGCAGGCGATGAGGCGCGCCGTACACTCTAATCCTTGTAACCCATAATGTAACTTCTAAACGGAAGTAACCTGTAAAATAAAGGTTACAACGGATCCATTTTGATGTTTTCTTTATCCCAGTCCATTCTAAGGGTTACAAGCGTGAAGTTAAAAGCGGTTTATAGGTTACATTAATGATTTATAGGTTACATCAACAAAATCCGAAATGTAACCTTTACGTTGTAACCTATAAAACGCCCTGTAACCTATAAGAGATGCTCGTCGTGCCTTCTATCCAGGCGGCAGTTGAATTCTCCGTTGCATGACGGGGTATAGAGAAATGGCGGCGCCCGCAGGCCCGGTGGCCGCGTTTTCGCACCACTCGAGCCTTTTTACCGCTGTGATACCCCTACGATGAAGCGAGGATTGCTGTTACAAGACTTATTTGTCGGCGTGAGTCGCGGAGGCTGCGGCGAGCCCATTTGTGACTGGCAGTGCTACACGGCCCGTTCTTCTACGACCAGCATCAAGTTCGCATGTTGGACCAATGCCCCGGCGCCAGTGAAAGCGAACTCGGTGAGTGTATTCCCGTAACGGTTTCCGTGTTTTCATTGGATGTATCTTTTCGCTGGGGGCTTTTCAATTTGAAATTGCAGCATTCGAGAGGAATTTTCGTTACCCGACTGGTTGCTTCCCTGGACGTTTTCTGTTGCCCGCGACGGCAATTGAATGAAATCGCGGGCTTGCGTTCGTTGCGTCAGACTAGAGCGGACGATCGGGAAAGCCCGTACATTATAACAGATAACGGAGCTCGTGACCTGCTTTCTGCTCTGCGCGCCTTCGCCATGTGTTGAGCGTTTTGTTTACGGTGTTGGTTGCATCGGGCGCACTTGACGGGTTATTGGCCCATGTAATTGTCAGGTAGCTCTGCTTGAATATTTGAATTTTTTCCCAATGAAGTCTTATATTATCGCGCTTTTCTCTGGGTATTGTCATTTTGTTTCAGCCGTCGGGAAATATTCATTTTTCTCGCTGCATATATTCGCAATGGTGTCTAGTTTATTGGTCTTGTAGTAATATATCTGGATAAACACAAGGTGTGTGCTGCAGAAAAGTAGTTCACTAAATGCTGCCCGAAATTTCTAGACTCACTTTTGTCCAGCACAAGCCTCTTTTTTTTGTGAAAGTTTGCCCTACCGCACAATAAAAAGTTTTCATATGTACAACACTCCTCATTATTGTCATTCTTTTCCTTGAGTGGGTAAATTTGGTGTTAGTCATTTCGAGGTAGCGGGGCATTTTCACCATGTTAAGTGGGTTTATTAGTCTCATTCGCACAAATCAGTCGTTTATTTATTCGCGTGGTCATCATCATCATCATCATCATCACCAGCCTATCTACGCCCACTGCAGGGCAAAGGCCTCTCCCATTATTCTCCAATTGCCTCGGTCCTGTGCCAACTGTGACCAATTTATCCCCGCAAACTTCTTTATCTCATCTGCCCATCTAACTTTCTGCCGCCCCCTGCAACGCTTGCCTTCTCTAGGGATCCACTCTGTTACCCTTAATGACCAGCGGTTATCTTGCCTTCGCATTACATGTCCTGCCCACGTCCATTTCTTCTTCTTAATTTCTACTAATATGTCTTTAACACCAGTTTGCTCCCTGACCCACTCCGCTCTCTTCCTGTCCCTTAATGTTACACCTATCATTTTCCGCTCCATTGCCCGCTGAGTTGTTCTCAATTTAAGTTGAACCCTCTTAGTGAGCCTCCAAGTTTCTGCCCCGTAGGTGAGTACCGGTAGGATGCAGCTGTCATACACTTTCTTCTTCAGCGACAATGGTAGGCTGCTATTCATTATCTGAGAATGTCTGCCATATGCACCCCACCCCATTCTGATCCTTCTAATTATCTCTGCCTCATGGTTTGGATCTGGGGTCACAACTTGGCCTAAGTAGATATATTCGCTTACCACTTCCACTGCCTCGCCACCTATGTCAAATCGCTGTGCTGTCCCGAGGTTATTGATCATTACTTTATTTTTCTGCATATTAATTTTCAGTCCCACGGTTCTACTCTGTTCGCCCAGTGCGGAAAGCATGCTTTGCAATTCGTCCCCAGAGTTACTTAGCAAGGCAACGTCATCAGCAAATCTGAGGTTACTGAGGTATTCTCCATTAACCCTTACACCCACCTGTTCCCAATCCAACGTTCTGAATACTTCTTGTAAACATGCTGTGAATAGCATTGGAGAGATTGTGTCTCCTTGTCTGACACCCTTTCTTATAGGTATTTTACTGCTCTCCCTATGGAGGATGATCGTAGCTGTAGACCCATTGTAGATATCCTCTAGTATTGTTACATAATGCTCATCTACCCCCTGGTTCCGTAATGCCTGAATGACTGCTAGGGTTTCGACCGAGTCAAATGCTTTCTCATAATCTATGAAGGCTATATATAGGGGTTCAGTATACTCAGCGCACTTCTCTATCACCTGATTGATCGTGTGAATATGGTCCATTGTTGAATAACCTTTACGGAACCCTGCTTGTTCTTTAGGTTGACTGAAATCTAAGGTTGCAGAAATTCGGTTAGCGATTACCTTGGTAAATACCTTGTAGACGACTGACAGTAAGCTGATCGGCCGGTAATTTTTCAAGTCCTTCATGTCGCCTTTCTTATGAATTAGGATGATGTTCGCGTTCTTCCAAGATTCCGGTACCATTGCGGTCATTAGGCATTGCGTATACAGGTTTGCTAGTTTTTCAAGGACAATTTCTCCGCCATCCTTCAAGAGGTCTGCTGTTATCTGATCCTCACCAGGTGCTTTGCCCCCTTTCATTTCTTTCAAAGCCTTCCTTACTTCTTCGGTCGTTACTGGTGGGATGTCTAACTCCTGTGAACTACTGTCTCGTTCGGCATTATCCTGTATGTCCTGGCTACTGTACAGATCCCTATAGAACTCCTCGGCCACTGTGACTATTTTATCCCTATTTGTGATGACATTGCCTTGCTTATTCTTAAGTGCATACATCTGATTTTTCCCCACGCCAAGACGTCTCTTCACTGCTTTCAGGCTACCTCCGTTCTTTACAGCGTATTCGATCCTCTCCATATTATACTTCCGTATGTCAGCTGTCTTACGCTTATTGATTAGCTTGGAGAGCTCCGCTAGTTCTATTCTGTCAGCTGCGGTGGAGATTCTCATGGTTTGCCGTTTCCTGATTAGATCTTTCGTCTCCTGTGAAAGTTTACCAGTATCCTGTCTAGCTATAGTGCCCCCGACTTCTACTGCACACTCCGTAATAATGCGTGTAAGGTTGTCGCTGGCTTCCTGCGTCGTAAACTCGGCTTCCTCGTTAAGAGCGGAATATCGGTTCTGCAGCGCGATCCTGAATTCTTCTACTTTACGTCTTACTGTTAGCTCATTTATCGGCTTCTTTCGTACTAGCTTGTTGCGGTCCCTCCTCAAATCTAGCCTAATTCGGGATCTTACCATACGGTGGTCACTACACCTTACCCTTCCGAGCACTTCCACATCCTGCACGACGCCAGGGTTATCGCATAATATGAAGTCTATTTCATTTTTGTGCTCCCCATTCGGGCTCCTCCAGGTCCACTTCCGACTCTCCCGTTTACAGAAGAAGGTATTCATTATGCGTAGGTTATTCCGTTCTGCAAACTCAACTAGTAGGTCCCCCCTGCTATTTCTACAGCCCAGACCATAGTTCCCAACTGCCTTGTCTCCAGCCTGATTCTTGCCTACTTTAGCATTGAAGTCCCCCATAACTACGGTATACTGTGTTTTTGCTTTAGCCATTGCCGATTCCACATCTTCATAGAAGCGCTCCACTACTTGGTCGTCGTGGCTGGATGTGGGCGCGTAGCCCTGGACCACCTTGAGCTTGTACCTCTTATTTAGCCTAATTACAAGACCTGCTGCCCTTTCGTTAATGCTATAGTATTCGTCTATGTTGCCAGCTATGCTTTTATTGACTAGAAATCCCACTCCCAGTTCTCTTCTGTCCTCTAGACCACGGTAACATAGGACGTGTCCATTTTTCCGCACCGTAAAGGCTTCGCCTGCCCTCCTAACCTCGCTAAGCCCTATTACATCCCATTTAATGCCCTTTAATTCCTCGAACAACACCTCGAGACTTGCTTCGCTAGATAAGGTTCGCGCGTTAAACGTTGCCAGGTTCAGATTCCATTGGCGGCCTGTCCGGATCCAGTGATTCTTAGCACCCTCTGCTGCGTCACAGGTCTGACCGCCGCCGTGGTCAGTTGCTTTGCAGCCGCTGGGGACTGAGGGCCGAGGGTTAGTTGGCGTATTCATGGGAGGTTGTGGCCATTACTACACCAGGGTGGCCAATCCTGCTCTGGTGAGGGAGTGCATTACCGGCAATGGTCGCCGGGGTCAGGCCGCACCCCAAGCCCCTTTGTGCAATTCCATCAATACGTGGATTTTTTTTTTTTTAATCAGGTGGGAATTGTCCGGCACCGGGATTCGAACCACGGTCCTTCTGCACGCGAGACGGGTGTTCTACCTCTACGCCATCGCTGCATCGCCGCGTGGTATTGCAGGGCAAATGGTTGTCTCGCATGATACTAGTGTAGTGCAGTAAAGCGACTTTACAGAATGGTGGTATGTATGAGCCAGCATGCAGGCTGCTTGATTGTTGTTGTTTTTTGATGATACAGAAATTGTGACGAATTAAACAGAGACAAGTGCAGGTGTAAAAATGGGTTCTGCACCCCCATCGGATCCTGGCTGTTCGTAAAGTGTGGTTGCATCTGGCTACCTATGCTATGACTTATGAGCACTACTGTTTTTCTTGCAGGCAGTGTTCTGTGAGCTGACAACCAGGACTCCCCTGCGTATGACACAAGTTGAAATGAAGTCTGATTTCCGTGGAAACAACGGTATGAAAATGCAATAACTAAAACACATTCATTCAAATATTCTTTGTAAAGATGGCACCCAGGCCTGCACAGACAAAAATATGAATCTCTTGTAAAAATGCGAGGCCTTACTTCAAGTGTTATGGTGTTATATTTCGTATCTTATTTTGCCTCATGTTTAGTGACTCTTTCTATCAGTTCGTTACTACATGAACGTTATGAATTCACATAACAATTTCCTCAGCATGGAGCTTTGTAATTTTTCAGCAACTCTACCTATTCTATAAGATGCGTGGTTTTGCAGAGCCAACAAGAAGAACTCTTTTTCGAAAAGAGCTCTTTAAGAAAGCTTCAGTTGTTAGTGAGGGCTTGTGCTGTGTTCTTTTCTTCGTCTTGTCAAGTTTGAGGTGTTCTTTCATTGTGAATGTATACCAACTGCCCAGCTCTAAAGCCTATTACATTTTAACCCAAATAACCCTTTGAGTCATTACAGGTACAGACCTCCCGGGAATGCCACTTGAAGATCGGTGCAAGTTCTAGATGTATCCTCTCCCACAACACATTTGGACGAAGAAAAAATGTAAGTTGGCGATTCCTTTTTACGATTAGCCGAGGAAGAAACCACCGGTAGAAGAACACTTTACTGAAATGAAAAACGTTTCGGCTTCCACGTGGTATCCTCGTTCAAAATGAAACTGCCAGTACAAGGGCGGGGGAGGGTGGGGGGGAGATGTTTAAGTACAGCCAAAAATGTGACGCAGACGGCGTCAGCATCGTGAAAGGACGTTTCCTGGGTTTAGTGCGACGTTCGTCCTTTAGCGTGTACTAGTGATTTCACATGAAGGCGCGGAAATGTTTTTGCTTTCTCTTTTGCAAATGTATGTCAATTTATCTCGTAGCCCAAATTTTCTGCCCGTTCTGGGTGAGCATGCAGAAACATTTCGCCGGATAAACAGGAACACGGCGCGATTAAAATTCGGGAAGGTTGGCCGATATGACTATAGTGGCTTCGCGTTGTTCTGAACAATGCGGCCAAATTACTCTGTGTAACGAGAACTGAAATGATGTGAAATTATTTGAAAGGCCGTAAATCACTCCTCCTCTGGTGTGGCCTTTCATTTCATTCTCTGGTCTACGTCTTCATTTTCGTGCAATATATTTTTCGTACTTCACATTCCTGTGGTTTGGTGTGAGGGGCTCATGGTTGCATTGGATTTTGTTCTTTTTCTGAAATTTTCTGTAGATGGCTCTTCAGGGTGGGGAAATCCAAGTGACGGCCACTCACATATATACCTCCATCTGCGGCAGCACGAAACAAGTTATTCAGATGACCTCGGGAAATCTTCAGCGTGCCCTGATTTTGTGCCCGCTTGTGTACTACGTAAATTGCGAAGCTTATCTCTGAATTTTTCCAAGCACCTTTTTTCATGCAGGAAATAATAGATCCCATTTAAAGTTTGTCCAAAAGACAGATTGCAATCGGCCTAGAAACTTGTTAGTGCTGCATAAAAAACGATAACTTGGCGTGGGAATCACAACTCAGGTGGAACTGTAAAGAGGAACCTAAGAGGGAAGTGTAAAGATGCATTCGTAAAGACAAGTGAATTCCAAGTGTATATTAGACTCTGAGTGAAACAGAGAATGTAGGGAACATAGCCATAAACACTGCTTTGTATGAAACAGTGAATTTGTAATAAATGTTCTTTCTACTTTCCCACATTCGGCGTCTTTTTCTGTGGGGAACCATGACAATAACGCTGTACTGGGAAAGTGCACCTCTGAGAACCATCTTATAAATGTAGCTCAAACTCGAATTCGTCTGAAATGGTTCAATTGCAGTACCAAACAATTCGAAATACTTTGCATACGTCCGTGCAAATATTGAGGTAAAGAATCTGTATATTTGGCCATGTTTGTGAAGCTGTTCACGCAACATTTATTAAACAGGTTTAATAAGGATATATGAATAAACCGAGTTTTACCTGAAAGTCTAAAGCAATATAGGAAACACCAGTTCGACCAGGAAACCGCACTCGTCAATCGTCATAGCTAATACTCATTAAGGAACGATAATTACATTGGGGTGGTTCGCAGCTTTGCTTTTTAATAAATAGCCCACAGGAGTTTCATAATATGAAATGTGAATGTTCAAAACTACTGATGCCAAACTTCTGGAAATGAGCTCCTGTTAAATGCGCAAATATGTGTGCATGTACTGCAATTCTCTTTTGATAATCATGGCCTAAGTTGCCAGACAGGAATTTTTGGCTTAAGGCTATGTTATCATAACTTTGGCGTCCTTTTGAAGTATGCTATCAAGTGCATGTTTCCACTAAAGCTTGGTTTCACTAAAGCCTAATGTTGTTTAACTAAAGCTAAAATTCATGCCCGTAATTTACCAAAAGACCTATCATGCATGTTTGATACTGGTTTCTTAAACGGCACAAAGCTGATTCAAACATTAAATTTAGTTATGCCTGTTTATAAGACTTAAGCGTTGCCAATACTCACAAAGATTTTTGGGTGACAACCTGGGTAACGATTATCGAACAGGTAATGCAATGCATATATATTAAGAGAACATTTTCAAGCTTTTTAGCACCGCAATTTTAGGAATTATAAAAGTAACTTCTCTTTTAGCCCCAGCCGTGTGGCCGGCAGTTTATTCAAGGGACGAATAAAAGACACCTGACGCAAAAGTTTAGACGGCGCAATGGACAGCATGGTCGCACATATCGTCTTCCACTAACGCGATATTTGTTTACCACGCGGGAAAGGCGCCTTCGGGGCGTCGCCACAGCTGCGCCGGCGAAAGCGCGCCTGGCGCGCAACATGACACCTTCCAGGTGTGTGGCCTTGAACGGCGGTAGATGTAACTTATATATAGGTATACATGCTGAAAGCGGCAAAGTAACCCATAACTGAGTAACCCTTACGTGTATACGTATATAAGGGTTACGAAGATATAGGTTACATTTGTACCTTATAAATTATAGGTTCCAAAAATTCGAAAATGTATACCTCTATTAAGGGTTATCCAGCTTAGAGTGTAGTGGAGGGCTCCGGATTGATTTTGACCACCTGGGGATCTTTAACGTGCGCCGACATCTCGTACACACGGGCGTTCTTGCTTTTCGCCTCCATCAGAAAAGTGGCCGCCGCGGCCGGGAACCGAACCCGCGACCTCGTGCTCAGCAGCGCAACGCCTCAGCCACTGAGGACGTCAGTGAAATCTTGGTGCATACCGGCATAAACGCTTTCGTGTTAGAATATAAAACCCAACAACGAACAACTTTAAGTGCAACGCACTGATGATGATGATGATGATGATGATGATTTATATTGGTTTCCCCTTTGTATCGGGGTGATGACATGTCATCTTACCAAAGAGAACTAATATACATATGTTTTACACTTTTGGTTCAATACTAGCGCTGCTTAGGGCAGGCACAAAAAGCTTATTAGGCACAAAATACTTTTTTTTTCCTGTTACAGGTGGTAACTGTCCTAGGCAATATTCCCCTCTCTGCTTTTCGTCCACCAGCATTCTAATCTTCTTTTCGTCACCTCGACAGCCTTGAAGGTAACTTCCTCTGTGATACCCTTAAATCCTAGGGCTTCTGAAAGCCCAATATTCCCTTCATGTAGATTTGGATGGATACCCTCACATTCTAACACGATGTGCCGCATAGTTTCTGTTTCTTTTCCGCAGACCACGCATACCCCATCATTTTGTGAATACTTCCCCACAAAACTCTTAGTTCGCAGGCAACCTGCTCTAGCCTCAAAAAGCAAAGCACTGCCCTGGGAATTATCGTAGAAATTTTCCTTTCTGATGTTCATCTTCTCAGCCCTGTACATCTCTAACGGCGTTTTAGCTTCCATTTTTTCCCTGCATTTATTCGTTTCAATCTGCCTTGCCTCTTTTTTGGTTACCTTGGCTGTTTTGGATTCCCCATTGTTCTTTCCGTATTTCATCGTTAGCCTTCTAGTCTTTCTTAACCACTGCGTGTCCACGCTTTTTAAGTATAGGTACCTAAAAACCTTAGCTGCCCACCTTCGTTGATCCATTGCCCTCAACCTCATCTCAAAGCATATTTTACTCTGAGCTTCTCTAACTTCAAACGACGCCCAGCCCATATCTCCCTGAACTGCTTCGTTAGTTGTTTTTCCATGCGCGCCTAAGGCCAAACGTCCTACCGTTCTCTGGTTTACTTCAAGGCCTGATAGAACGTCTGATTTTAAGCAGAGTACAGCATTCGCAAACGTGAGACCCGGAACCATTACTCCTTTCCACATTCCTCTTACTACTTCATATTTGTTATACCCCCAAAGAGCTCTATGCTTCATTATAGCTGCGTTTCGCTTTCCCTTAACCTTAAGTTGCTCCTCGTGAGTACTTAAGTAGTTATACATTTTGATACTTATCATTTTGTTACTCTTAAGTACTAAAGGTTGCTTCCCCGCAAGAAGACCCTGTTTGCAGGGGTGCACCATTTACAGGCTCCTTGCTCCGTTGTACTGGCGTAATTTCCGTGACGGATATGACGTCAGTGAAATCTTCGTGTATCCGGGAATAAAACACTTTCGTGGTAAAAAAAACTTGAAAATGCTGAGCGCTCGTGTGTGCGTGGCTCACGACGACTGCCCAGCGTCCCCTACGCACGTTGGTCAAGCCAAGGATACATACTTAGGGAGATTGGCAAAGATTGGTTAAAAAAAAAAACGCTCCAGCGTTCACTCCAGCGTTCACCGTAATCGTTGCAAAACTTGCTCGGAGCGAGAAAGATACGTCATGCCGTACGCCCCTCCAAGGTGATGTGCAATGATTATCAATTCAAAAAAAATGAAGGAAGCTCACACTTGTAGCAACAGTGATAGATATAGGTCGTTGCGGCAGCTAAAAAAAAAAAGCAAACCGGCTGCAATCGTGCACTTAAACCGTCGTGATGGTCGTGAAGGTTGTGTACAGCTTCGCTACCTTCAAGTCTTACGCGTTAGTGTGAGCTTATCGAGCTGAGTAACCAAAGATTCCAAATTTCAAACTGAACAAAGTTTTAATTTGCCTTTATGGCACCAACCGTAGGAATGTACTTGAGCAATCGCGGGATTGCCAGAGGATATGGCGATTTTTTTCCGCAATGGTAGAGTTCGCTGCAGCCCAGTCGGACTCGCACGTAGTACCCCCCTCCTCACCCCCGTTAATATTCGCTGCGGTTAGGCGCACTTAGCAATTCACAACACCGGGCGTGTTGCACCTCCGGCAGTGTATATCTTTGACGGACACACAAACACGTGGCTGAGGTCCCAACCAGGGACACTCAACATCCTTGGCGACTATACTTGATAATAGCCCGCAACAAACGCTGCGGCCCAAGGCTTGTTGTAGCTAAGGTTCGAATAACGTGTGTTGATATAGTATGCACCCGGCAAAATCGCCAGTTTTATAGGGGCCCATGCCAGGTCGTCGTGCCGTCCTCCATTTGCTATTACATAAACAGGTGTTCGGGGTGGGATGTGTTTACTGATAGCCCGTATTTACCTTCTCCACATGGCCGTGGGTGAGATATCATCGTTGATACTGGCACTACTGCACTCTTGATCCGAGCACGTGATTGTGTGCAGCCTGCGGACGATTTGCATCTGGTCCTCACGGTTCTGTTTTCCTTGTTGGAATTTTAACTCTTGTGCAATGATGCTCACCTGAACCGCGAAGCAATTTCTCGCAGCCAATTTCTGATAATGGCCTAATTAGGTACACTGATCTCAAAAGAAAGCAGGAGAATAACAAACAAGCAAAAATTGGCAGGGTATCTGCTCCTTTCGTTGCAAATGTCGTCAAAAGACGATAGTCTTTCTAGGCATTTGCCAAGGAAATGCCCCCTTCGCTTTCCCGCTCACCTCTCATGCTGTTCCTGTTCCGTCGCGCTCATTCCAAAGTAAACACACTAAAGGTTTGCTCAAGGCGATTTGAATTTACCGCGTTCCACTGCTACAGGCGGGGTTCCTCGATGCCAGCGCTGCAGTACGGCGGAGACGCGCGTGAATTGAGGCGGCCGACTACAAGGTTTATAGAGCCGCGTGGCCGTGCTCCACGTGTGTTCCAAGCAGAACATGGAACCTAGCTAGTGGAACCTTTCGGTGCTGTTGCCGCGTGATTTTTCATATGCCGCCAGGAGGCGGCGGTTTTCTGCAGTAGATGTAGAATATCATTTGCTATCGAAAAAACAAGCACCCAGAATTTCTTTAATAAAGGAACACTGTAAATGTCCCTTTTGTACTAATTTCCTGTCTTCTATTTGCGTAATGCCTTGTTCTTGTTCAACAAAGTTGACAAGTCTGAACATATAAACCGGACTTAGACGCTTACATTTGGCTGTGAGTATATAAGAGTATTGCGCAGTAAGCATTTTATTTTGGCCGGCTGGCTGAATCGAGTTACAGACAGACAGACAGACATACAGACATACAGACAGACCAAAATTTCTGGGTTTAAGTAGCCCAAGAAAGACTATCGTCTTTAAAAAGTTGTAGCTGCCGTCCAGATCGCCTGCTGACGTGACGAAGTACAAGGATGGGCATGGTTGAACGTGCATCTTATCACCATAAACGCGCTATTTTTATTAGATCTGAACGGACTGGCATAAAAAGCCTCCGTGAAGCCGAACTTGTACGGCTAACTCCCCGTTTCTTTTGTGTGTGTTTTTTTTTTTTTTTTGCGCGCGCGCATATACCGACAAAAGCCACTTATTTCCTCCTCACTTTGGTGTACGCTTTCCCTTCGCCAAATGTTCGCTTCCGGTGTTTTATATTTTGATACAAGACGGCGTGTATTAAGGGCAAATAACTTTAGGGGCTCGCCTTGTCGTCGTAGCTCGTTCGCTGGACCCAAGTAAACCCACACGGTGTTCCGTCGCAGCGCCTGTCGTCGCCGCGTGACCCAGAGGCTTCGAAAGCCAAGCGGTTTACATGGTCATGTTCGAAACTCGTGAACCGCTGGCGCTTGTCACTCATCCCCCCGTTTAGCGCAACGAAAACTACACGTACATTTGAGGCAAAATATACGTAATTAACCGGCAGCGACCCCATTCATTTAGTTAGGTACGCTCGTTGGTTTGATTTTTACGAGAGTAAGCGAAAAAAAAAAAGTGGCAGTACAAAGCTGGCACGTGCGGGAGGAAAAGCAAGCACGAAAAGAAGAGAACTCCCGCTGGCGCAGTTTCAGGCAGGGGGTGCGCGAACACTGAGAAGGCTGGCAATTTGAATTGCATAAGGTGGTAGCAGTGAGCGGATAACGGCCCTACAGCCCGTTGTGGCGAATCAGTGCTCTGCACTACCGACAGCTTTTACATTGAGTGGAACAGTTTTAATTTTTTCGCTGTGTCTAAAGGTACGTCGGACGTACCCGCAAAATTTCTTATTAAAGATACGTCGGACGTACCCGCAAAATTTCTTAAAGATACGTCGGACGTACCCGCAAGATTTCTTAAAGATACGTCGGACGTAAGATACTTCGGACGTATCCGCGAAACTTTGTTAAGTACATCGGTGTATTCGGTTTCACTCAGCCCAAACATGCAGCGTACGTTCAGCGTTTTCTCGCGCCGACGTCGCGTCGCCAGAAATGCACGGCGACGCGAGCTGAAACTGGAGCGACGCCGATGTCTACGCTCGCCAGATATCGGCGTCGACGCAGCGCGATAGAGCATCGGAAATCGAGCGGCAGCGTCCGTCTTCGCGTGGTTTGGGGTCGTTCCTTTCAGCAGAAAACAATCAATTTCTTTTTAACTTACGGTAATCGGTTGCCTTGAGACAAATTGCAAGCTATTTCTATTCCCAAGCGCTCATCCATTTGTAGCTTGTTCGGCTTTCATCGGGGATATCGGGGATCTGCGATAGCTTTGTGTGAGTTAAATGAGGGAGCTCTGATTACATCACATCCAGTATTAGCATAATGTGGCTTGTCAGCAAGATCGGTGCGTGACGAGCAAGCGTTATCAACGCCAGAATTCTGGCGAATTCCATTCCATTCGTAGCTCCCGTGGCTTGCGCAGGGGAGACCGGGGATGTGCGATAGCTTTTGTTGGCTCAAATAAGGGAGCTGTGGTTACATTGCTTGTAGCACTAGCATTATTGTCCTCGGCTCCAAGATCGGTGTGCAAGAAGCAAGCGTTACCACTGCTCCAAGCTCTCAAATACGACCAAAGGAAAGCACACACACGACACTCTTTGTGGGAAGCCTCAGTTGGTACACCAAATTCTTCGAGGCTCCTCGTCTCCTGCCGTGGTCGAGCGGTTGAGAGCCGGCCTACTGTTTTGAAAGTCTGTGGTTCGAATCCTAACAAAACCCCTCTTTTTTTTTGTGGCGAGGGTTTGATCAGCTGTTTGTTACAGGGTACAGACAGGGTGCCAGAGTACCTTGCCTTTCAACCAACAAATGACGTTCGACGGTAACCTCAGTATCCAGGCAGCGCTGCAATTTGTTTTGCTTACAATTTGAATTCACGAACGTGCAGTCGGTACGCAACATGAAGGTTAAATCAAGTAGCAAGTAAAGCAGTTGTTCGAGGTGCGTCTTCGTTTATCATTCTATCTTATTTTGTTTATTTAGTGACGCTAGATTTGACCGTGATGGCTCGAGATACATTTCGCAGCATTTTAATATTTACCCGCCAACAGACTATAGCGATAAGTAAAGACGCCAAGTGATTTTTTTTCTTGCTAAAGCTAAAGTCTTGATAATTGCAGTTCAAGAAGCGACAATAACTGCTCATAAACGACTACAACAGGATGGCATAGGTGTCCAGCAACGCCTGCCAACGCAGCAACTGGCGCGTGACTTCGCCGGCCTCCTGCGGGCCCGCGCGTTGACGCCGAACGAGAAACATATGAGAGAGAAAAAAAGAAAGATACTCGCGTCGCACATGATTTTGTTTCCCTTTTGCGAGAACCCGTAGTGGTCCGCATTCGATCTCTGACCTCAGCGAAGGCTCTAACCGTCCCTTCAAATAAGGTCCAACTAGAGAACACGAGGGAAAAAAATACATTCTGCGTCAGGTTAGGCATCAGATTCTTGGCATATATACAGCAAACGCGTGATGGTTTTGCCGTCGATGGTTCGAGATAACCACGCTAGTTTTGAGCAACGCCGCTTTCGAGCCACTCTGGGCCCTGTACGTCCGACGTATCTTTAAGAAATCTTGCGGGTACGTCCGACGTATCTTTAAGAAATATTGCGGGTACGTCCGACGTATCTTTAAGAAATTTTGCGGGTACGTCCGACGTACCTTTAGACACAGCGTAATTTTTTTCTTCAGACATGTTCCCTTGCAATGCGTTTGTGTTTAGAGGTGAAGCCGACTTTAAAAAAATCGATGCAAGCTTGGTTTTTGTAGGCTGGCTTTCCCACATTGCGTGTTGTACAGTGAAGCCTACTCGTAAAGAACAAGAAAATTCAGGGAAGCTTACACTCACGCGCAAGACTTGAATGGCCAAGGTGTTGCAGGTGAGCATTGCCGCACACATAATTAGTTTCAGTATCATTGATTGAGAGATTGGAGGGTTTAACGCACCGAGGCAGTGCAGGCAATGAGGCGCGCCGTAGTGGAGGGCTTCGGATTAATTTCACCATCTGGGGATCATCAACGTACGCCGAAATTTCGAACACACGGGCGTTTTTGTTTCTCGCCTCCATCAGAAAATCGGCCGCCGCGGCCGGGAATCGAACCCGCATCCTCGTGCTCAGCAGCACAACGCCGTAGCCACTCAGAAGTTTCAGTATAATTGTTTATTTTGCATGGTTGCGGGGAGAGTAATCATCGCGGCGAGTGGTGGAAGCAAAGTCATCCTCGGCATTGTAGACTTCCACCAGCTCAACTAGCGAGGCTTGCACTAATTCGCTGAAGCCTTGAACCATAGCGAACCTTAGGGATTTCTTCATACGAGAGCACTGAAGGACACACCACCAAGCATTTGTACAAGTTTGAAATTGTTTATTTGCGTGTTCCGTCTTTTCTTTGCCCTGTGCTAGTAGTAGACATCGTCATATGCATCGATATCATCGTGTTCCTCATGCCAAGCATACATGCTGCTAGCGCTCGATTTTTCCGGAAATAATATTTCAGGATCGATGAAATTCGTGGTTTTCCGCGCTCTACACTATCCGACGCGCCATGCGAACTGTTCCGAATTATAACACAGATTAACATCGGTCGTGAAAACGTAATACTTTCCGTAACACCCACCCTACTTCCGCAGGTGAGTTTCAGCCAAGCCGGCATTCGCCTCGATGGGGGTGATCGTGATGTGATTGTTGTTGTTGTGTATATGTAGTGTGTATAGTAACAGTGAAGTTGCGCTGCCGTGGAAGAATGAAAAATCTTCAAAACACGCAGAGTTCTACGGCGAATCTAACCCTGTTCAGTGTTTGCTTTAGATGAACACACTTGCAATCGGATGCTTGGGTTTGAAAAAAAAATAGATCGAGAGCGTCGACGTTTCCCTCCGCTCCTCGTTTTTAGTAAAAAACAAACAAAACCGAAGAAGAAGCAAATGGCGGACAAAGACGACCTGCCGATTCGTCCTTCCACGGGGATGCAAGCAAGGAGATAAAGCGGAGAAACCCGCTCGCCTTCTGCGGCAAAGTGTTTGTGCACACACGCGCTCGGGGCGTCTCGAGCCTGTAACAAAGTTGAAGCGGTACTCGGCTGATAAGCAAGGAGGGTTCACGCAGAGAAGGAGCCGAGGAAGGATTCAGTATAGTGCTTCTCGGCGGTAGGTATGCGTGCGCTAAAAAGCAGCGGCACCCAACGGGTCCTTGAGGGGTCCCTGACGGAGGGGCCTTGCACCATGCGCTAGCGGCGACGTTATCGGTCTAGCCATCAGATGGCGCTGCGAGATAGAGGTCGCCATAAGCGGTCCTTATCTGGCCACGGCCTCAGCGTGTGGTGGTGCGCGAGCACGGACCGGGGCTGCTACCAGCTCGCCTGCCCTCTTTCCTCACTTTTGAAAATTCGTTCTTCTTTGTTTCGTTTTTATTTTTCGGCGCTAGGAGTAAGTCACTCGCGCTGAGAGGGAGCTGTGCATGCGAAACGAGTTGACGGTATATATGTGCGCAGTGTCCTTCCTTTCTGAGTACCTCGACACGCGCCATGCCCTGATCTTCGTCACGTCTGCCCGAAACCGCAGCGTGAGGAAAACAATAATTAAGTGGAGACGGGTTTCTGCGGTATTTTTGGACTGTCGCAGCAAAACTGGGCTTCACTCCTATTTTGATGCCTTTTTTTGTTTACAGTTACTAGTGGGTTCTTCGCCCCCTTTTCCATACCGTGGGGGCGCAGTCACGTGATGGCAGGGAGGGAGCGAGGTGATGATGTTAGCTAGTTGCAGCTCGATCGGCTACTGTCACAATCACCAACGTACATTGGCTCCAATTTTCGCAAAGGCAAATAGCTACGAGTACAGTTTCTTCTCTCAAACAATTGAAGATTGGAATTCACTTCCTGCACAATCATTTCTTTGTTCCAATATTGTCACTGAGTTAGAAAAATATTTCTGTTATTTAATTTTGGGGACAAACATTTATTCATTCTTGTCAGTATGTGTAACCTTCTTCATGTGAATAGTGTCGTGCATTCTACGTTCTACCTACTCCTGCTTGGGCGAATTTTTTGGCCTGGAGTATTGTAATATAAATAAATAAATAATGAATAATGCTCATAAGGGGACAAAGAGGTGGTGAAGGTATGTAAACAAAATTAACTGCGGCAACTTCTTACATTCTGGTACTCCATAACAAAAAAACTAATTGCGCGAAAAAGGACATACACGGCTGAACTGAAAACGGACACACACAGTCTGTGTCCGTCGTCCGTGACACACGTCGTCCGTGTCTCTGCTTTTTCGCGCAATGAGTTTTTTGTTGTAAAATTAATTGATTGATTGTGGAGTTTAACGCGCCGACCCTACATAGGCGGTGAGGCGAGCCATAGTGGAGGACTCCGGATTAATTTGACCACCTGGGGAACGTTAACGTGCGCTGAAATCCCAAACACACGGGCTTTTCGCTTTTCGCCTCCATCAGAAAAGCGGCCGCCGCGGCCGGTAATCTAACCCACGTCCTAAGGCTCGGTATGTAAACAAAAGAATAAGTTATACGCGTTAAAAAGTGTAAGCAGGATATCATCCGAGCAGGGACCGGGGGCGTTAATCTCGTTTTTAGTGTGACGCTGCCTGCAGGTGCGTGTGACGCTGCCTGCAGGTGCGTGCTTCTCTGAAAACGCACTGAAGCATACGTCAAGCAACAAGGTACCGACAAACCCTCGATGACCGCGTCAACGCATAGAATGTCGCTCCACTATGCTCCTCCTCCAAAGCTGTTGAGGAATCGTCTAACAAAAAAAATTGGTATCGTTATTAATTATAATACTTGGCAGGCAGCATTTTCAAAAGCTTAGCCGAAGTGTGTGCAAGATAAGTAGCAGGGCAGTAATGGAGTGTGCAGAGCAACAGCCCCCCCCCTTCTCACCCCCCCCTCAAACACATGGTTCGGGCGTTTCCCAGTAAGCCAGAGACACCCAGATCATGTGTACGAATTAGGGGACAAGAGCAATGCGAGGCCGCGCTTCTTGGATCCCAACCCGACGTCCAAAGACCAGTGCTTGGGATAATAATCCCAATCGAACGGGGGTTTAGATTATAGAGATGACGATGATGACGACGACGATGAAGATGGTGATGATGGTTTTTGTTGTAGTGTAAATGAAGTCCTAGCATCTTCTAATAATGGCAGAAATGACATCGCTATCCTTTCCCCATTCCGGTTTCAATTTTGGTCGATAAAGTTAAGAGGCGACAGTCCAGCAATTTCAATACTAGAAGCTTGTGACAGGAACTTCATAACAGCCATGCTGAACGTAAGTAAACCTCACGGCCAATTCACAATTTTCAATCTGACTGCGACGCCAACATGCCGATTCCCAGTTCTAACATACCCTACTCAGGGAGGCTGGTTAGGGACAGCAGCTTCAGAGAGAGAGAGAGAGAGAGAGAGAGAATAAACTTTATTAATCGAGGAAAAGCTTCAGAGAGGCGTCCTCATTCCAGGATGCCTTGAGCTCGGGCCGCGTCACAGCCCTTTCGGTCAAGCGCAGCTTATCTTCGAGCTGGCCAAGGCTCGGGCCGATTCACCAATTCTCAATGGCAGCGACATGAACATACCCACCCGCAAATATGCTTTAAAAAAAAACTCAACGTAAAGTGATGCTCATGGAGGCTGTGATCGTTAGAGAAAAATTTAAGGACAGCCAACCGATTTTTCTGGCGCATCACTTAAAACACAGTGGGCCGGAACGGTTTCTCTGATAGGGTCGTCCAACTTTTGAAAGCGGAATCCTTATGTCTACCAGCCCTACGAATGCTGCCAAAACGAATGCCGGCAACCATGATAGCGATCTGCGTGTAAACGCCTTTTTCAGTTACGAGAGACGAAAAGACGCACTGACAAATTTCTCTCCAGTTAAACCAAAATTAAAGTGTAGTCCTTCGTATTCCCTTATTCGGTTTTTGGAATCAGGCATTCAAACGGAACGGAGCAGTCTGCATATGTGCGGTGTAACCTTTACACGGCGTCCCGTTCCAGATTTCAAAAAGTTTAGTGCCAAAGTAAAAGGTTTCCACCAACATATTTAAAAATTTCTTGTGGTTACCTTACTACATAAAACGCTGGCTTTCATATGAGCTAAAAGACATGCACTCTTCAAGAAGTGGTTGGCTGTCCCTTCAATTTCCCTGTGAACTTTTTTGACGTGAAATTTTACGGTGGTTTTTATCGGGTAAAAACCAACCGCATGCGTATATTTCACTAAAAACACTAGCACTCGTGTTCTAACCGAAGATGTGCCCTGGTAGACATTGTTCATTGAGTAAATGATTGACTCTTACTGAGTCAGGTTTCCCTCACGCTGAACAAGTCGACGTTAACCATGCCACCACTACTACTAATATGGTAAGTTATTTGCATATACATTCCTTCTTTTCATTCGCACTCTATGATGGCAGAAGAGCTTTCTGCTTCGCGCCGTCCTTAGTAACTAAACACAATTGCGAAAAAAGAACGCCAAGAAACCTTCGTACCGTCCTTGTTAGCTAAACTCGGTTTCACAAAAAAAAAAAGAAAAGAAAAGAACAGACGCCAAGAAACCCATGCCAGAAAAGCAACCACGGATCGTCAAAATACTCTTCGCGTAAACAACACACCCCTTACCGACTCCAGCGGAGGATTATAAATAGAAAACGCGGCTTCGATAAAATTGCTAGCATTTGAACGGCAGCTAAGTACGCGCACCACGCTTTCCTCATGTCGTCGACTGCTAGTGACCGTTATAACCTTTGGTCCTTTATACAGTGTATACGGACCGAATGGAACATGTTCGAACCCAAGCGATGGCACCTAGCTGGGACTGGAATATATTAGCCTGAGGTCGGAATGTGCCGTCTTCAGTGCCCTGTTTTCTTTGACGGGACACCTGGGAGCCACTAGGTGCATCGACCCGTGGTCGTATAGGCAAACCGGCCATGACGCTGTACTGTAAACGATCGCCGTTTTTCCTGCTCCTAACCGTAAGAGGGCAACGTTCTAGGATTCAACCTGACACTGTTTGCAGAGCGAACAAGTCAACGGAGGTCGTTCGACAGCAGCGCTGTGCTGCTATTTCCTGCCGACAACTGCGCTTTTGTTTTGCGTAAAATTGATGTTTGTTTTGTTGTTAATTGAACTTTTGACAATCATAAATTGCCAAGGTGCTGAGGCAAAAGGCCTCTGTAACGGTAACTAGGCCCCTAACACCTGACAGCGCAAGGGACAGGAACACAAGCAACTATACACGCCTAAATCAATGCAAATAGGCGTACCCACCTTTAGCCCAATAAAATTAACTAATACATACAGCAAATACATATAACAGAAGAAAGATACCTGCCTTTCTTGCGTAACAAAATTAAAACAAAATTACCGTGCAATAGCCCCGCTTTACCGAAGGAAACAAAAAGAGCGTAAACGTATACCCAAAATAACACGAAATTACAAGAAAATGTTACACATGATGTAGAAAATGCATTCTCGTTTTTGTTTTTACAAGCGGCTAAAAGTCACAACATTGCCTTACTAAAGTTGCGACTTAAAGCAGACCCTAAGATCCTAAGATCCTAAATCAGAATGACTCTTATATGCGCGCGTTGGGGCAGAATTGGTTGACACCAGCCCAAATTGTGAAAAAATATGCCTAAATATGCCTACCGTGTTTTCGCTCGTATAACCCGCACCAAAAATGCGAAAATTTCGGTGGCAAAGTAGGGTTGCGGATAATACGCGGGTTTTTTCCTTTACTGCAGCTTCACGGCAATTCGCGTTGTGCCGTGAAGCTGCATTGAGGTGCGGTGCATTCCAGGTGTGATGGTGCAAAAAAGCTTCAAAAATTCTGCATCATAAACAACATGAATGGAACCAAAGATGACCTTGTGTACAACAGTGAGGACTGCGGCTCAAGCGATAGCGAGAGCAGTGACAATGAATGAATTGTGACTTTCGCCTTGCAGTCAGTGTATTGTACTTGCTAAATGCACGCTTTTTCTGTCTGCGCAGTATGTGATGTGTTGCTTAAGCAGTAGCTTTGGTGCAGCCTTTCCTGTATCAAATGTGCGAACAATACGCGAGGATGTTTTTATTCACTTTTCCGGTGGGCTGGAATGGGGGGGGGGTGTGGATTATATGCAGGGGCAGATTATATGGTGTGTAAGAGAACAGAACATGCTGCTGCCTAACAACTGCAATTTTACTTAGGAAAATATAAATATAAGCCCCAAGGTTTGTACGGGCCAGGAGTAATAGTAGTCATCATCATCATCATCATCATCATCACCAGCCTATCTACGCCCACTTTAGGGCAAAGGCCTCTCCCATTATTCTCCAATTACCTCGGTCCTGTGCCAACTGTGACCAATTTATCCCCGCAAACTTCTTGATCTCATCTGCCCATCTAACTTTCTGCCGCCCCCTGCAACGCTTGCCTTCTCTAGGGATCCACTCTGTTACCCTTAATGACCAGCGGTTATCTTGCCTTCGCATTACATGCCCTGCCCACGTCCATTTCTTCTTCTTAATTTCTACTAATATGTCTTTAACACCAGTTTGCTCCCTGAACCACTCCGCTCTCTTCTTGTCCCTTAATGTTACACCTATCATTTTTCGCTCCATTGCCCGCTGAGTCGTTCTCAATTTAAGTTGAACCCTCTTAGTGAGCCTCCAAGTTTATGCCCCGTAGGTGAGTACCGGTAAGATGCAGCTGTCATACACTTTCTTCTTCAGCGACAATGGTAGTCTGCTATTCATTATCTGAGAATGTCTGCCATATGCACCGCACCCCATTCTGATCCTTCTAATTATGTCTGCCTCATGGTTGGGATCTGGGGTCACAACTTGGCCTAAGTAGATATATTCTAGTAGTAGAGAGCCTTTACTGGAAAATAAAGACCACTGGTCACGATGAACAAAAAGGATGGGAAAGGAGGGAACAAATTCTAGTAGTTTCATAAGTCTGACTCCTCGCACTGTGTGGCCCATTTTTTGGTATCTACAGTTAATGGGCAAGTTCATCGTACCAGCAGTAGAGTCATTATACCTGTACTGGTTTGGCAGATCCGTAGAGCTACATCCGTTCGAGGACTCACTCAAACAGCCCGTGCTAGAACGCTTTTAATTGCGTAAACTGCTTTAAAGGAGTACTAGCACCACATTTTATCTTCCCTTTTTATTGCTTTTGTCGATCCTTAACGGCCCGGAAAACAAAAACAGCACTTTAAAATTACATAGAACGACCTTGAAAATCGTCAGTTTCGGTTTCCATCGCATCCAGACCGGACGACGCGTGTGACAGAACCACGCTAAGGCTTCTAAGACCTCACTGTTTTGTGCGGACGTCAAAACACTGCGCAGTCCCGGGGGAGCGTTGTTTCGACGGCCCCGTTGCTGGAGCTGAGCGGCAGAGCTGCCTGGAGGCGTTTAGGCCTACTATCGGGGCGGGTATTTGAGGACGGCTCTCAATAAAAGTCCCGATGGCGACTTCTAGTACGATTCCAAGCTATATTATCAGCTTCTTTCCCGCATGTGGAACTTTGCTTTTGGCAAGAGTGACTTTCGGGGAGCGGTAATGCCTGTAGCTCTGCGTGTGTGTGATGTGACGCCGCAAGATTCTGCCAAACGTCGGAGACACTAAGCCACGTCACCGCCTTTTTCCTGCCACGGAGTGACGTCACGCCGATGTCAATTTGCTGCGCGCCACTCCGCGTGCTGCTCCGTCGTCACCGTTAAAAGACATCAAAGTAAAGCATGATCCATGCATAGCAGGCCATTCATATTTCAGCCAGGGTATTCTGTTGACTAAAGGAAGCGAACTGTGAAATAATTCAATACCGAAATTCGCTATCAGTAACCCTTTAAGAGTGTTTAGAACCTTCTGCGAATCAAATATTTTGTTTCCTTTGACATGGTCTCTGATGGTGGACTCAAGCAGGAATCCAAAACTCAATTGGTAACAATGGCGGGTTTCGCCTTTCCCTTCCGCTATTTGCCTTAGTTTCAGCTGCTTTTCACCGGTCTCTTATACCCCTGTCACACGGACACTTTGAATCCGGATTGAAGCGACGCGCCATTGACTTTTCGAGCGCGCTCAACGCACCGCCGCTGCTACACGGCACCTTTCAATCCCGATTGAGAAATTGCACCGCTTGCACTCTCGTACGCCAGATGGCGCTAAAAATGTACTTCGCGGCCGGCGTCTGGTAACTTTGCTCGGTCGTAGTTATACGGAGCTATATAGTAGATGTTACCTCACGCTTATTTGGGTAAAGTTATTCGTCATAATTTGTGGCGTTAGTTGAAGTTGTCACCTTCTGCGCCATTACTCAGCGGGACGAGTATATCGCCATTTTCGTTCGATCGCGCTTGGAAGCCTCAATCGCGCTTGGGGAACCAGGACTGAGTTCGAGCGCGACCGGGCTTATTGATGAAGAGGTTTATTTGTCCATCGAAGCAGATACATAACATGCCTCGATGGAACTACGCATCGGGTAACAAATATACATTACAAAAGGGAAACACACAGAAAAACAACAATCCAGAAGTGGCTGCCGCTGGCCTACACACAAGTTGTAACATTTTGTACCACGCAGGGTACAACATAAACAGAGTACAAAGTTGAGTAGTCGACAAACGCGAACGGTAGCTTCAGGGTCGAAACACCACGAATGTGGGTAGAAGTGCTACAGTCTTAGATAGTTACAGATACACACATGGTAAAGTGAACACTGGAAATAACTATGTATCTTATTTAGTTTGGTTACAAGGCTAATATTCTACCTCAGACCCGGATTGAGCTCGATCCGGATCGACTCAATCGCGATTGAAAGTGCCCGTGTGACAGGGGTATTAGGCACCGTTTATAGGCTACAGTAAAAAAAAAAAAAAAAAAAAAAAATCCGAGAAATGTTTTGGGGCACATTAGGCGCTTCAACTTTTAAACTCCAGTTCTGTTAGTTGAAAGCAAACCTTGTTGTTATCACTCTGTGTTTCGCATATACAAGGCGGGTAGATATATTCACAGCGGCAAGAGCAGCGCCGGCGGCCGACTGCCAGAGGCCGTGACTGTTCCGGAGACATGTCGCTCGGAGGGGTATACGACGACCTGCCTCTTTCCTTTGCCGCCAGAACTCTTATTTTTGACACTAACGCCACTCGCTGCAACTTAAATCTGTGCTACGAGCCTGCGTGCTCTAAAAAGGCCAAATAACAATCTGAAGGGCTTGCAATTATAGTTATTCCCCCAGGTATACAGGCTTTGCATTGCGCCAGTTGTTCACGTCTTACCGCTGCTAACTACTACTTGCACGTACCTGCGGGCGTCAAGCAAACTGCGAAAGTTTGTCCCCATAAGGATTTCGAACAATCATTGCCCGCAACGCTCCGTAGTCGCTCCTCGTTCACCGCCCAAACACAGAGCAGGCAGCGCGAAGCCATCCTCCCTGCTACGCTGGTGGCTCTCCGGACACCCTTCAATCGACCAAGCCGGCGCCGTGACGCGAACGAATGACGGTGGTTTTCTGCGCGTAATTGCGTCGCGTGCACACCATTACACGAGCAAAGGGACGGAGTGAGACGCCGAGCGCGTGTCCCCTATCGAGCGCCGAACCGCGGAGTTCAACCGCGCACGCTCACTCGCTCAAGTGCCGTCAACGCAACACCGGTAGCCGCCGGTCGACCGGGAAGCCCAGAAGGGGCCATTTAAACGCCGCAACCGACGACCGATGCTAATTGCACCTCGTGAGTGCTTACTCTTGCCGTGCTCGCCGCGTGCTCCAGAACGTGTAATGTATGCGCCGCGGGAGAGCCAGCAATCCTTTCGGGCGAAGCAGGCAACGGCGTCAAAGTAGCCAGGAATCCGCTGCCGAAGACTCGGAGGGGGGGTGCACGTACGTCCCTGAGGGGGGTTGGGGGGGGGGGGGGGTTGTTTGTCGGCGTTGTCCTTGTTTCTTCTAGTTCGAACCGATGGTCGTCTAGAGCAGGCGAGTAATTGGGCCAGTGCGACTTGCCCGCGCGCGTGCGCCGAATTTGCGTGTTACGGCGGCGCTTAGGGAAGGGAGCGGCTCTGATTCGTTTGAGGAAGGAGTGCTGCTATCTGTCAGGCGCTTTCTCGCTAGTCACCGAACGCACTGAGAGTCGGAGCCTCACGAGACCCCTCACCCACTCCCATAAACGAGAAACAACTAGGGGTGGGCGATTGATCGATTAACCTACGGAATAATCGATTGATACATTTTTTCGCGATTAAATTTTTAACCAGTTCATCAGTTCAACTCACGTGAAGCGAGTAGAATAGATATGAAGCCCTCCAAAACCCCGCGTAAGCATATTTGAACGCATCGCCTTCAAAAGCAACACCCCGTTCTTATAATAGCATGGTTAGAACGGCAACCACATCCAGTTGCAACGAAGACGAGAGACGTCTGCCTCTCTCATTTGAGAAATAGAGCCAGTTTTAAGCGTGAGTTCGTGCCACGTCTGCCCCACCCGAGGATCAGTTTAGCCCACCTGAACACATATGCACGATATTGCCTTAAAGTGTGAGAATGTATAGTTTCCACTACTCCGTGTTGATGACCGTTTAACAAAATAGTGACTTTGAACTCGAGATGTGGTCTCCTTCTTTTTCATTCTAGCTGTATACCAGACCACACGATTAACCGATCAATTAATCAGTTTACTTCTGCCGAATAATTGCAGTAATTTTTTTACTCTACACCCAGCCCTACTTACAACAGGTGTGATGCTTATGAAGCCACATTCGAGGATTTATCTAACTACATTTGATTTATTTCTTTATTACATTTTATTTATTTATTTATTTATTTATTTATTTATTTATTTATTTATTTATTTATTTATTTATTTATTTATTTATTTATTTATTTATTTATTTATTTATTTATTTATTTATTTATTTATTTATTTATTTATTACAATACTCTCATGCCTCGAAGGGCGTTACGGAGAGGAGTGAGTAAAGTTTATACATAGTTTAATATGGCCGTCTTGAACGATGACGGGTCAGGGTTGCCGGCAATGGAGGCGGGAAGGTGGTTCCAGTCGGTGGCTGTCCTTGGTAAGAACGAATTGAAGCGCACGTTTGTTCGAGAGCTCGGCACGCTAACTTTAAATGTGTGGGCAATACGTTCAGAAATATAAGCAGGTGGTGGGAAAAGGTCGTGTTTGATATCAGGATTGGTGGAGTAGATTTTGTGGAAGAAGCAGAGGCGAGATACTTTTCTTCTGATCAGTAGGTTAGAAAGCTCAAGGTTAGATTTAATAGTGGATACGCTGACGGTGCGGGAGTTGTTGAAAACAATAAAACGAGATGAGCGGTTCTGAATCGATTCAATTAAGGAAGAAAGAGAAAGCTGGTGAGGGTCCCAAATCGCTGAATCAAACTCGAGCTTACTTCTAACAAGAGTCTTATAAAAAAGCTGTTTTAAGGAGACTGGAGGTAGCGATATTTCTACGGATGAAGCCAAGCATGCGGTTAGCGTTGTTAGGGATATTGTCACGAAGCCAAAGACGACGCCTTCAAGGAAAACAAGTTTATTGGAGTGAACTTGTGCTCTCCCTAACAACTCAAATAATACACAGGCGGCGAAGCAGCAGTCAACAAAGTGACGTGCGCAGGCGAGCGTCGGCAAGTCGAATGCCGCGGCGTCTGCTTTGCGGGCATTTATCTCTCGGCGCGAGGATTTCTCGAACCGTCGAATTGCATACAGAACACTGTTGATCGGAGAAGATTATTCTAGGCTGGTGACGCTCGTTCGAAACACTCTCCCTATCAGAGGAGATAACACGTGCGGCATAAAGAATAGAACATGCGCTTCACTTGGACCACGGATAACACAGATAACAAAGCCCGGCGCAGCCGGTCTGCAAAAACAAAACATAAACAAACAAACCCAAAACATGGTTCCTGGCAATATAATCAGTATGATTATGCCATGATAGATCGTTACTAATGTATTGAATGGGTATTTTGAATGGGTGTTGTATACGTAGCGTTAGTTTTCATTCCCAAAAGAAAACTTAGGTCTAATGTGTCGCACATTCGTCCAGCTAGATCTTCAACGAGTGGTTCAAGCTGCATTGAAGTGCAGAATGGAGACTGAGTTGTTGCTGGTTGACCCCCTTGAGAAATAGGCGAGCGGCGCATCAAACACTGACAATACTGCCAAATTAGATTTACCCCGCATTGGGGAGCATCCTTATCGTCGGTGAACTTTTTGTACTCTTGAGAGCTACCCCAAAATGTTGTGCCAGGGCAGGCATGTGTCGACACAAGACACCACTACCACCCCCACCACCATCACCACCCTCAACAACAACAAACAACAACAACAACCAACAACAACAAACGATGACTAGACAACCAATCGATCATGTTCTCTTCGCAGCAATGGCTTCAGTCGGGTCTACGTCGTTACAAGGGGAGGGGTACACGGGTGTGTTTGTTTTTTTCTTTCTCCTTTTTAAAAGGAGAAAAACACGGGTGTGTTACTTTTCCTGCATCTCTGAAAGGAGGAACAACGCGGAGTGTTAAATTTCTCCATTTTTAAAAGAAAAAAAATACACAGGGTTGTTACTTTTCCTCTTATTTTAAAAGAAAAACTAACGCGGGTGTGTTACTTTTTCTCCTTCCCTAAAAGGAGGAGTGTTACTTTTTCTCCTTCCCTAAACGAGGAGTGTTACTTTTTCTACTTCTCTAAAAGAAGGAGAAACACGGGTGTGTTAATTTTCCCCCTTTTTAAAGCAACAGCCATGGGCTACAACACGCATCGTTTCCGTCGTATACGCCGCAGCAGCGTGTTTCCGGACATGTTCTGCACGCCGGAGCCATTCGTCATCGAGAACTGGCGCAAGCCGCAGGGCTCAGCGCTGTGTCGCACGTTCGAGTCGCACCCAAGCTCAAAGCGTGCTCGGCCCATTTCTATGCTAACTGAGCCGTCGACGGGCTGGTGAATACTAGGCTCCCGCCTGGTGACTCGTAAGATCCGTCTCCATCGCCGTCAACGTCGTTACATGAACAGTTGTAAAAGCCGGAAATGTAAGGCGTTGCCTTGGGGATGCCCGGGTGACGAAATGGGTCGGATATGATCGGGAGGTATCTAGACGATACCGCTATAGTCCGTTAGTGCGATAATGGATCTAGCGTCGGCTCTCAAACACGTTCTCGTGGTATCCGTCATAGCTTCAATCGTGATAGGAAGTGCGGAGTACGACGACGGGTGTAGCGAAGGCAAATAGTAGCTGTGTCCCCCCGCACACATTCCCTACCAGTCCCCATCAATACTGACTTTGAATTTTGCAATTTAGACATCTGAGGCGTTTTTTTTTTTCGACATGAGCCAAATCCACAAACCGAAACTCAGATAAAAGTGCAATGACAAGACGAACTCCGGCAGCGTTCCCCTAGAAAAAAGATGGCAAGAAAATAGGTGAGATAACGCCCTGCAAACGTGTACGCAGGTTGTAGTTCGCATTGAAAGTGAGCCAGATCCTGCTGTGGCACGGATCAAAATGAGCCAAATCCATTGTCTCAATGAAGTTCACTTTTGGCGGGACTGTTCGGACTGTTTCATATGTGTTTCTTTTGCCCTTTCTTTTCCTTTGCCTTTTGGAGCTGGTTTATCATGAATTCAGGCATAAATAAAGAGATCGGTGTAAGATCGGGCGTAACACATTTTAACTGCTCCAGTTGAGGCATGGGCTATCTTCACCGACTCTCGAGCAGCCCTTCAGCACTTGATGGTGCTGCCAGACGAGCAGCTTGTTGAAGAAATTAATGATCTGCACACGCAGGCAATAAATAACTACCACGTTGTTGTTCTGCAGTGACTTCCATCTCACTGCAGTGAGTCTGACAACGACGAAGGCGACAGAGCTGCAGCATCCACGCATTTCAGCACTATTATTACTTTCATAAGGCGAGACGGAGCGACTCTGGTTGGTGTCATCGGTTGCCAAGAGCTCTCAGCGATCACTGTGGGCCGACTCTAATAAGACCTACGTGCCGTTGCACACAATAAACCCGGAGTGCCGATTTCGGATGCCAAACGGTCTGTGCAAGCGAGATGAAGCTGTCCTGCATCGCATCAGGCGCCATGTGGCTTACGCTAAGCATTTTCTTTTTAAACTTCGCCAGTCTTCCTCGCCTCTGTGCCCGGCCTGTACAGTTCGCGAGGACCTCATTCTTTGCGCATGTCCTCACTACGAACTTGAGCGTACCACGGCTAAGCTTTCTCTGGGCCTGCCCGTGTTCGCCAGTTCTCTTCGCAGCATCTCCTTGGGCACTGGCTTACAATCGGCATGGCAAGTCGTGCAACAAAGGCGCTCTTGACGTTCATCCGGAGCCCCCACAAGCTTGACAGTGAGCTATGAACTCTCGAACAAATGACTATATTGCCTGATTGTGTGTGTGTGTGTGTGTGTGTGTGCTTTTCGTGTGCGTCTCTGTGTTTAAGTATTCGTGTGTGAGTGAGAGTTCGTTTCATATATTTTCATCACACTTTCACCCCCATTTGGTGCAGCAAGTCGGGCCCAGCCTGGACGACCTCCCTTGGCCATTAAAGATTTTCTCTCTCTTTCTCTCTCTTAAGAGAGAACAACTCGGACGTTACATATATTCCACTTCTATCGAGACATGGGGGCAGCTTTGACCAGCTCGTTACGACAAGATCAGCGCGGACTGATGAGAGGGCAAGAGAGGGCGCTGCTCTATCCGGCACCCTAGAATTTAGGTTCCATCCTTGAGCTTCCAACCATCTCTACCCCCTTTTCCCTAATCACCAACTATTTCTTTCGTAACAAATATCTTCCCTC
Organism: Haemaphysalis longicornis; assembly: GCF_048455015.1. NCBI lineage: Eukaryota > Metazoa > Arthropoda > Arachnida > Ixodida > Ixodidae > Haemaphysalis > Haemaphysalis longicornis. Next base: position 108,701,548 of record NW_027526460.1, on the reverse strand, counting down.
TGTCTCTATCTCTGTCTCTTCGCAAAAGAAAAAAATATATTTATTCAGTTTAGCTTAGACATGAGAGAATAAACACTTTAAAGCACTGACACTGACACCTTCTCGTTCAAACTGACCAACACCCCGAAGCCGCAACCTTTCACGCTCATATCTCAAGCCACAGAAGAGCAGAGGGCCTTTGTCTCTCGTGGGCCACGGCGATTAAAAACCCCTGCTGTTAGTCTTAATAATCCCCAGAAGGCACAGTGACGTCTTGGATCACTACCGCTTGTGACGAAAAACCTTTCCGCCTCCACATATCAACATGTCTCGCGAAGACACGCGGTCATCTACAGACATCTACAAACTAACACATTTCCACGTGTTACATTACTACACTCAATACATCCGACATTATACACATGCACTTGTAAATTCTGCAGAGTCATGCACTCTCTACCACATGGTATGGGAGTGCCGCCACACACCATCTCTAGCCCCAAATCCAAATCCCTCATTTTAACAGTGGGAGGGTTGGTTGACCTGCTCCAATCCGAATCACCCACAACATCTGGTAGACCGGGCGAGACAGGCCGCCAAGACCCAGGATTTCCAGGACTAAGGAGGTCCCTAACAACATTAACTGCTCCAGTAAACGTTTATTCCAGTAAATGTTTAGACGTGAAAGCTGTTGGAAGTGCGGAGCAGTGACTCGCGAGTGTTTCTCTTGTGTTATTTTTATGAGTACTTTGTGTTTGTGCTGTTTTTTGCGACGCCGCCTGTATGGCATTGTCTGATTTAGGCGGCGTTGCTCATTACTCTTCTTCCAAGAAGGACTGTGGCGACCTCTCTTGACAAGCTTCAGCATCTTCCTCGCATTAATACCGAAAGTAGTCAAGCGAGGGCGCCGCAAACCGTGAAAGGGCCTATAAAAGGAAGGAAGGAAAGATGTAAAAGGAAGGCAGGAAAGTTCACCTGGCAAGAGCCTATAGTTTGCTATCCTGCACGTGGGAAAGGGAAAATAGGCAAAAAAAGAAAGGAGAGAATGAAGAAAAGTTGGAGCAGACAGGTACGCCCAGCGCTGAAGCACTAGACGTTCGAGTTCAGTAATTGCCACTGGAGGCTTGCAGTCTAAAGTCTGGTGTTTAAGTTTGTCGCCCGTAGAAAGCGTACGAGTTCCTTAGTCGCCTTCTCAGCGAATGACAGAGAAGGCCAATGACACAGATACTCCTCCGCCTCCTCCGAACTCTCCTTCTTAGAGAGTCCAGGTTCTTCAGTGCTGACAACTAATTTCTTTAAGGCGAGTAGCATGGGCACTCGGATAAAACGTGGCGTATCGTCTCCGGAGTGCCGCAAGCTTCGCACTCCTCACTTGCTGCCAATCCTATTAAGTATGAGTAAGCATTTGTGAATGTCACTCCCAGCCAGAGACGGCAAAGAGTTGCGTCAGACCGCGGGAGGCTTAGTGGAAGGGGACGTTGCAGGTGCGGGTCAAGATCACATGTGAATTCTTCTGCAGACCGTAGACCATTGAGAAATTGTTTTTTCCCGGACAAGTATGCGGAGGGCCGTAGCTGCATCCGTCGTAGACAATGGAATGTGCACAATCATCGCTGTTTGATGCGCAACAGGGCGGCAGCGTCCGCACTTTTGTTGCCGACAAGGCCGCAGTGACAGGGAAGCCACTGTAGGGTGACATCATGACCCGCCTGGGCAGCACGGTCGTACACCATTCTTATTTCTGTCAGGATCTGTTCGTGAGGTCTCCAGCACAGGGTTGACTGGAGTGACTGAAGTGCAGGCTTCGATGCACAGAAAAAAGCCCATCTCCGGCATGAGCTTTGCTCGATGGTGCGAAGAGCGCTACGGATGACCGTAAGTTGTGTAGCCGTGGAGGTTGTAGTATTGGCTATCTTGAATTTTCTGAGCAGTTACGTTCGTGGTATCATAACAGCGCCGGCAGAACTCGACGATATTACCGAGCCATCAGTGTATACATGGGTTCGGTCACTGTATGTCTCGTGCATGTACGTCAAAGCGAGCTGTTGCAGGGCCGGTATTGGAAGATACGTTTTTTCTTTACTCTTGGAATATCTAGGCACACTAGGGGCAGCATCGCACACCACAGCGGAAGGAGCGGTCTCATCGCCGGCGTAGAGTTCGATGGCATGCTGGTGTTGTGGGCAGCTACTGCTACCCTTGCGAACGATGCCCGGGGACGGGTCGCTGGTATACCCGCTAGGAGATGATCAGGCAGGCGGGTGAGGTGCCTGATATGTGTCCTGAGTATTTCAACTTCCACGAAGGTTGGCAAAGGGTGATTCCGAGCCGAAGCAGTGGTCGCTGCTGTGGCCGTACATCGTGGTAGGCCAAGACAGGTTCGCGGGGCCTGAGCTCGTATACCCTGAAGTGACCGAGTAGTTTTGAGACACGCTCCAGAAAGGACAGGAGCACTATACCGCAGATAGCCCAAGAACAGTTGTACAGCTGTAACATCGACTTTATTGGTGTTCCCCACGACTTGCCACCGATAAGTTTGAGTACACGTACCACTGCAAAGAGCCTCTTCTCTATAACATTTTTTTACGAGAGCACTCCAAGAAAGGACAACTATGCCGAGAAATTTTGATTTCTCACATAAGACACCCTTTCGCAATTAATACACAAAGGGTGTGCGCACAAAGGCTTTCGTGTAAACGCAAGTACTGCGCATTTGCTGCAGTATTTCCAACCCTTGTCCGTGTAGATAGGAGGTCGTCAAGTCTGCGGAATTTTGTAGTCGGGCGTGCACATGCTGACGAGTCACACCATCTGCTCAAACACACATATCGTCGGCATATATGGATACATGAACCCTCCTTGGAAGGCAGGGAGCCAGGCCGATTAGTGTAAGATTGAACAGTGTAGGGCTCAGGACGCGCCTCCTTGGGGAACACCATGGTGAGTATAGTGAGCTGATGTGGGTCCATCTTCAGTCATTACAAAGAATGACCTCCCAGTGAGGTAGTTCCGTATCCACTAGTAGACCCGGCCACCGAGCCCCACAGCCTGTAGTACTTCAAGAATCGCATCGTGCTCTACTTCATCATAGGCCTATAAAAAGTTCCCATTAATTTCGTTGGCTGACTTTTCATTAATTTGGAGTGATTATAATGCCTCAATTCATGCAGCTTTCTTTATTTTATATCACTATGTACTTACTTCCAGCATATATCAACGGCGTCCTCCGTGGCAACGGCACAGTGCAAAGATAACCCGCAATATGAGTAACGTGTGCCTCTGTGGCGGAACGGGATAGACATTAGCTTCGTAACGCGAGGGGTGAGCGGCTTTCTTTTCGAAGACTTTGTTTGGGTGCGTGACGCTGTGACCTTGGACGAGCTACGACGACAATCCGGTCCCCTAAAGTGCTCCTCACTTAAAAAGGCACCAAAGGCATGTATTGCGGCTACGGAGCAAGAATAAGACAAGAGGGGAAACGGAGCGTCCTAGGACAGCATGATAACGTCACAAGCACTTGGCTAAGTTTGCGTTTCTGAAATCTGGCGGCAAGCGAAGAAACGGCGTGGTCATTGCCATGGCCGGGCTAAAGCGGAGGCACGCGTTGTGTTCGCGCACGCCCAGTCCAGCCCGGCTGCGGCCACGCAGCAGCCGTGGCATCGCGTCGGCATTTCGCCGGGCCGCCGAAACATTCCGTGGCGGAAGCGGGTGTTTGCGCTCTACTGCGCTTCTGTAGGTTGGACACATGGTTTAGGGGTGGGGAGGGCGGGGGGGTTCATTGTTCACAGGTGCCTTATCATCCATAATGCGGTTTCGTTGCTTGATTCGGGGTTTCCTTAAACGAATTCTGAGCTCTCTAGCTGTATTCCTGATTAGCCTGACGCATGCGCACGGCGGCGTAGGCCTTGGCGCCTTGGCTTTTTTGCCCACGGAGATGACACCATTGAGGAGTAGAGGTATACAGATTTGTTGTAAAAATACCCACTGCAACGCTGTTTCTGTAAACAGTGACTTCAAAGTGAGGTTTACGCTCCAACGTTTCGGCCATCCGGCGAGCGGCAGCGCGGCCTTATCTGGAGTACGGTGCGCTCGGATCGAGACGAGTGCGCCGGACGCTTTGTTGATTATTCGACAGTGCACTGAAAAGGGCCCGCATTCGCCAACGCAGCGTGGCCATGCCACGTGATGCTTTCGCAGTGCCACACGCAAGCAGTTCTATTGATTGTGGGGTTTAACGCGCCAGCGCAACGCAAGCGATGTGGCGCACCGCAGTGGAGGGCTCAGGATTAATTTTGGACCACCTGGGGATCTTTAACGTGTGCAGAAATCTCGTACACCCGGGCGTTTTTGGTTTTAGCCTCCATCAGAAAAGCGGCTGCCGCGGCCGGGAAGCGAGCAGTTCTAACTGCGTCCCCAAATTTTCTTTTCTTCACAAGCGTACACTCTTTCAAGTCACTGATACGGCCGCACTAAGATGCGCACACCAAGGTGACTTGTGTTTGATAGGAGTCTCGCAGCTTACGCTTATTTCGGATTTTCACGGATGTATTCACCCATTGCCGACTGCAGCGCCGCATTTACCCCCCGCCACACCACAACACGACCAGAGAGGACGCCATTACCCTCAGACAGCTGCAAACTAACACCTACCCCCACGAAACACTAATCCATGCCGTCTACCCAACAACATACACACTGACTTGTCAACACTGCCCCACACCCAACACTCTCTACCATATGGTCTGGGAGTGCCGACAATCACCATCATTAACCCCCCTACCAAACCCAACACTGGAGCAGTGGGAGGACCAGCTGACCAGCTCACGCCCTCAAGACCAGAAACGACTGGTGGACAGGGCCCGCCGGGCAGCCAAGTACCAAGGCTTCCCGGACTAAGGAGGCCTCCCTCAACGGAACTCATACAGTTGAATAACTGTTTATTCCTCCTTCTCACAAGGACGGGGCCAGCGCGGACGCCTAACCACACTACGAAAAATTTCATGCTCCATCTGCCCCTGTTTGGGGAAGTGGCAAGCTTCAGCCGACCGCACTGCAATGGCCGGCGCCCGCTGGGGCGCCGGGCAGAAATATTTATTTGTGACACATGTATACAGGGTGGGTATGGAAAGGCACGGGACGGCGTTAGCGCCTCCTTGAGCGTCCATGTTGCATCAAGAGGGCTGGATTGCCCCGCTAGAAGAAATGCCGGCCGTAGTGACCGCCAGACAGCCCAGCACCAGGTAAGTATGACAACGCAGCAGCCACCTGGAGATGCCAATTGTTTCGGCTGGTCATGTGAGGTCCACGGCGGGGAACAAACGCGGTAAAATTACTAATAAACAAGACTTAAACTACGGACAGGAACACTTCAAGACGACTTCGTTTAGTAGCGTGCGAATATCTATTAGGCGAAGTGTGAATGGCTTTTGTCTTGTGGGGTTGACTAAAAAAATATTATGGCTAAAAAAACATATTTTATGAGTACAGGCTACGACTAGGCTCTGAAGTGCGTTGCAATTAACAATTTTGGTCCACTAGTGCCTTTTTGGTGTTCCGTTAAATCTCGTACACACCGGTATGTGTAATAATAGGCGCTGAAAAAATCACTAGCACTAAGTCATTGAGGCAGTCACGCCGCACTCGTGCCTTAAATTTTTGCTATTTAAGAACGCTGTTTTTGCATTCCCCACAGACATGAGAAGATAGCCTCATTATTACAGTAAGTAATGTCGATCAATGATTGTCCTCATTATCTATAGCCTAAACGATGTCGAAGCGGGCTATTCGGGCTGTCCAATAAGGGAAATAATTTGCTAGTAATACTCCTTTAATGCCTGCTGCAAATGATGTGTCCTCGATACAGCTGCACCAAAGTAGAACAGTCAGAACTCCGTGTTAAACATTTCTTTTTCTGTCTGCCTTTTTTTTTTTTTTTTTTGCTAAGCCCAACTCAGGTCCAATGGAGGAAAGGAGTGACACACTAACGGGCAAAACCGGAAGGAGGTCATGCATTAAAACAAAATGGCGCAGTACAAAGCCAATATCCCGTGCAAGGTCTGAACGAGCACCGAATCCGGTTTCAAACTCGCTTTTCGCGCCGTTTCTGTCCACTCTATTACGCGTGCTTGCCGTGAGAACGACAGGGAAAAACTTGCGCCGCGCCGCGTCTTATTCCCCGAAGATGCTTTATCTACGCCACGACGCAGTTCCCTTTTTAGATGCAGAGCATCTGATTCCCTCGCCTTGTCCCTCCGGCGTCGTCGTCGTTGTCGTCGTCGTTGGCGGCGGCGTTGTCCACCCCTCCCCCATTCTCCTCGCCGCGCCAGCTGCGCTCTCCGCCGCTCACCCCCTCTCCTCTCCGATAGCGAACACTCTCTCGCGAGGGGAATTGGATTGGATTGGATTGGATTGGATTTGAATTGGATTTGATTAAAGTGGATTGTGTTGGATTGTGTTACGTCATAGCCGCGGCACGTTGCGTCATAGCCGCGGCAGGCGCACTGGGGCCGGCGCATGTGCAGTACTCTCTCTTCCGCGGTTTCCTCTACTTCGGGCGCGCTGCGCATATAACCGGTGTGCCGTTCTCCGGCGAAGCAACATCCACGCTTGGCTCAAACACCTAGAGACCACGCCGCTTTACAAGTACGCCAACGTCGTCATCGACTGGGACCGGCTTACGCAGTCCCCTCAACGTTATGCGCGCTATAAAACGCGGTCCCTTCGCCGCTCCGCCTATGCGTCGCATCTACACAGGGGTTCCCGCGAGGGGAGGTGGGAGTTTTTTTCTTAAATGGCTTATCAAATGCGTGATTGAGCATATACACTTCGCACTCGTAACAACGGAATGTCTCCGACAGTTCTCAACTTCGGGACCTCTTTCGTATCTGTTCTCGCTTATGTTATCCAAAAAAAGTGAAAGAAACTTGAACGACACCGAGCGAAAGCCACGCAAAATGTCCCACATTGGCGTAGCTCTAAACATTACAGGGTATGCTGAGAACTTTCTAAGAATGTGAAGGCGCAGTCCTAGTTGTACCTTCTGCTGATGTGCTGTCGAACTTTCTGTTCAACTTTGCGGCCGCGTCCGTCACCACTTGGCCAGCCAGCCTACCGGACAGCCCCCTCCGAAGCCCGTTCGCTCGCTCGCCATCGCCAGGAGCATCCTGCTTGCCCATGTCGGTCGGTACCTTTCACTCTTAGGGCGACTCACATTGCACTTGCGGCAGCGGCCTACCGTCCTCCTGCACTGCTGTCTCCCTTTCCAGGCCCGCGCTCGCTCCGACCATAACCCCGACTTCGCTTGTACCACCGATTTGCTGCTCCTCACAACGCGCCTGCTTAAAACGTAGCAATCTGTTTCTTTCGACCGAAAATATGGAGCAAATAATAGGCGCAGAAAGACAGGCGAGGCTTCTCGCTCCGATGATTGCGCATCGGTTTGTTGCGTATTCCGCCGCTGAATTAACATAACGTAACATAACATAACATAACATAACATAACATAAGATAACATAACATGCATAACGTAACATAACATAACATAAGATAACATAAGATAACATAACATGCATAACGTAACATAACATAACATAACATAACATAAGATAACATAACATGTATAACATAACATAACATAACAACATAAACATAACATTAAATTTTATGTCATGTTAATAACATTTTATGTTTATGTTATAAACATAAAATTAATGTAGGGGATCTCAAGACATGTCTACGGTTCCCAAATGCATTTCCTTGCGCGTACCGGCGGAAAACGGGCCTGGGCAGAGTCTTCGGGGAGACATTACTGTAACAGTGCGTGCATGTGTGTGTGTGTGTGTGTGTGTGTGTGTGTGTGTGTGTGTGTGTGTGTGTGTGTGTGTGTGTGTGTGTGTGTGTGTGTGTGTGTGTGTGTGTGCGCGTAATTTTGTCTATGCGCATCTCTCTACATCTTTCTTCTTTACGTTCATCCATTTCGCAATGGGCGCATCGACCTAAGTGGTAATGTTTGGATAACATAACCTTATTATTCCATTAAGCCTTATCCCTCTCATGCACAAAATTCTTTGCGTGAGGCCGCGCCTGCAGCGTGCATGTTCAAAGCAAATAAGATAAGATGCGAAATCAAGCGGTGCTGGTATGCGGAAAAAGGAATCTTAGCTCAGAGCCACAGGGACTATTTTTTTTTTTGCCATTTCTTGACAACGTACACTAATGTCCGCTCAAGATAAGGGAGCAGCGTGAGCTTCGGCGGATTAGCGCCTCGGGTGAGGACGACGGCCGGTGTTGTAGACGTGCCAAGTGATTCGAATCACAGTTTATGACCTCAGGTGATGTAAGCGCACCCTCTCAGAGGTGCACTGATCCGTTTGCTTGGCCAGTGAGCAAGCGACCTCGGCGACAGTTTGTCGCATTCTAACAAGTTTATTATTATGCCGTACGACGAGATAAGACTAACATCTCTTGTTTATCCTTGACCACGTTAAGTGGAGAGCACCGTCACTAGGGCCATTGCGTGGGCTGAACGTAGTTAGCAAGAACGGGCGGGTATGGGGATAATTTATTTCCTATCAAGAAGTTTGTTGGAAGCTTATTTTTATATGCCTAAATTGCGGTCGGCTACAAATTTTGTATTTTTGTCTGTTATGTAGCTTCGTCTGAGCTGGAGATTTGCTGCTTTATTTCAGTTTTTGACTCATGAAAAAGCCTTGTCATGGATAGGTCGGAAGCGACAAAGTGAACATTATCTAATGCAATGACAGAGAAATCCACTCGTTCGTCTATTCAACCATAAGAGAATCAGTGGTTCCCATATATCGTCCGGTAAATCTGCAAATGTTTATCAGGTCACTATGAATATGTTACCCGCCGCGGTGGCTCAGTGGCTAAGGCGTTGCGCTGCTGAACACGATGTCGCGGGTTCGATTCCCGGCCGCGGCGGCCGCTTTTCTGATGGAGGCGAAAAGCCAAAACGCCCGTGTGTACGAGACTTCGGCGCACGTTAAAGATCCCCAGGTGGTCAAAATTAATCCGGAGCCCTCCACTACGGCGCGCCTCATCGCCTCCGTTGCGTCGGCACGTTAAACCCCACAATAAATCAATCAATCACTATGAATATGTTCAGAATAGGGACGATGTTTCAGGCACTGTAAAATTTATAAAAGCGACGCTTTATCTGCCTTAACGATTGCGTTCGATGTCGCTACATAACGTACTGCAGGAAAGCCAACTTTACACAGTGGTTTTCACAAAACGATGATGATGATACGCGAAGGCATATCAAGCACTTCAAGAAAAAAAAAAACGCTCCCCGTGGCCGGAATTGCACCCGACTCCCTCGCCCGTTCTGACGCCGACGTCTATCCAATCGCACGACTCCGACACGGTCGAAGCAGTTTGGATTTTGAGCTACGACTAGTACTGAGGTTGCATGGGGACAGCTTCGCATTTTGACGATCTTTCTTTTAAGAAATTTAAGAAAGGGGTTTTGGTTTTGGGGGGCGTACGCCGTATACCTAAGAGTATAGCGTTCCGGCGTCGTTATTTGTTCGTTATTCATCGAAAACATACATGACAATATTAACGTCAACATTCGGCCACTCGCAGATTGCTGCATTATTTATGAAGAAAATACAAATAAAAATTTACAAAAATTCCACTTTGCAGTTTAGTTTCTAACATTTCCTCCGAGATTGTCTAAACTTGTCTTCACGGCAATACACAAACGGATTTCTGGAAAGACTTATTTTTACGGGGTTCTCTAAGTAGTCTGATGTGAAAGTTGATAGGCCCTGGGACCTTTTAATAAATATCTAAAATACGCTAAACATCAGGCCCCTTTAATGTCGGCCTTGCCGCTTTGCACAAACGTCTTGCTAAAAACACATTTTTGTCTACGGGCAACATAAGCGGTCTTGTAACAAAATTTGAGCCCCAGTGGCCTTCCACATATTAAGCCCATTACAACCAATTTATCCCTATGGCGCGCGATATTATTTCCTTATGCGTCGAAAGGGTGACACATCAAGATTTACGGACAGACAGACGGGTTTCATTGGTGAGTACAGATTGAAATGCTTGCGCATTTATAATGATTCGGTTAACCTTGACGGTGCGCTGAATAAGGTCCAGAAATTGTGCAGACATTTGCGAATGCTATTCAGCCAGGAAAAAAAATAGATTTTCAATTACCGGGACCAGCAAAAGGTTTGAGCTAAATACTTCATATCTGTTAGGTGACATAGCTGTCCATTCACCCCATGGATACACATATTTGGGCACTATAGTCTCGCTTATTTTTATCTACACGCTGCGTGTGGAATGTGTTGCTTCTGAAGCACTCAAAAAGCTTTTCACGCAACTTCAAAGCACCCCGTTCAGGAGTACGCAGGTGAAGCCCGCATCCTTTCTTGGGAGGTTCCCATTGATTTAGTCGGAAACATGATCATTAGAGTAAGTGAAACAGACTCACGAAACATGAAGCGGGCCGAAACTTTTTTAAGACTGCAACAGACACTTTCGGCAGAATTTTTTTTTTACTGTATTGGAGAGCGTACAGCGTAAGGTCATATGATTTATTTTCCACCAATGCAGCCCTAAAGACTCCCAAACAAATATTGTTCATTGTGCAGGCCTTGATCAACTGGAAATACGCGCTAAACATGCAGGCTAAATAGAGCCCCACGAATCCTTTATATGTAGTCTTTAATAAAGCATTAAACTTAAATAGTACTGATACTTACATTGGAATTAACAAAACATCAACACCGGCATGAACACACCTGACACTTAAGAATTCCTTTACCAAATACATTTTACTTATTTTTATTTCTTCATGTTATCAGATAGTGGAATTCATTGGATCATTCTATCACCAATCAAAGATTCACACAAAAATTCTGTCAACTTCCTAGAGTCATTGTTATTTTGTAGGCAACTACCGCTGTTACAATGTTGACATTGTGGAATTTTGTGAAGGGACCCGCCGCGGTGGCTCACTGTCTAAGGCATTGCGCTGCTGAGCACAAGGTCGCGGGTTCGATTCCCGGCCGCGGCGGCCGCTTTTATGATGGAGGCGAAAAGCAAGAACGCCCGTGTGTACGAAATTTCGGCGCATGTTGAACATCCCCAGGTGGTCAAAATTAATCCGGAGCCCTCCACTACAGCGCGCCTCATCGCCTGCATTGCGTCGGCGCGTTAAATCCTTCAATCAATCAATCAATC